>NC_068983.1:78903825-78906325 GCF_001194135.2 Octopus bimaculoides
CATGTAGATGTAAGTATGTACATATATGTGTGTATACATGTATATATATTCTTTGTATTTTATATATATATATATATATATATATATATATATATATGTATGTATGTATATGTATATATATAATATGTGTGGCTTAGTGAAATGCTTTCTCACATGTTCAAATATACCTCAATCAAATTTGAACTGGTAACAAGTTTTATTTATACACATCACCGCTTAGCCGTGGTAACCCATATATACGAGGGGCTATCCTAAAGAAACCAGAATTTTGCATTATTATTTTATTCACTTAGTTTTACATGTTGACACTTTTATCACCTTCAAAGTATTCTCCATTTGAAGCAATGCATCAGTCCAGACACATTTTACACTGTTGGAAGCACTGCTGGAACTCTTGTGAAGTGGTGCCTTTTAATGCCTTCATTTATTTTTTCTTCCCCTTTTCCACATCTACGAATTCTGTAGCACCAACTTTCATCATCAGTGATGACATTGAAAAAAAGCTCCAGATCAACTTCCAACTATTCTTTCAGTTCAAGACACACATTCAATTGTGACTACTTTTGATCTTCCGTGAGCAAGCAAGGTACAAATTTTGCTGCAACACTTTTCATTCACAATTCCTTGCTCCAAACTCATTGGGAGCTCTAGGACACACTAATCATATCAACAAGTTCATCAATTGTTCAGTGACAGTCTCCCAAGATCAGTTCATGAATTTCCATGTTTTCATTTGTCCAGGAGGCTGGCATTCTTCTTGAACAAGGTTGGTCCTCAAGCGACAAGTGACTATTCCTAGAGTAAGAAAACTACTCGTAAACTTGTGTTTTGCTCATGGCAGCAGCTTTATAAACTGTTTAAAGCATGATAGCTGATTCGGCTGCTGCTTACCCCAGCAGAAAAGAGAATTTCACAGAAGCACACTGTTCCTTCATTTCAGCCATTGCAAAAATTAATGTACAGGGAGAGAAGCATTGCAAAACAAGGATGAATCATGTGGCAATATGATCTGACTGGATGATGCCAGATGGCAGACTGATGCCTGAGGGTCACATCAAGTGGCTTCTAACAACTGAAGCCTGAACTACAAAGGGCTTGTCTCACAGAGAACATTTCCAGTTACTTTTAGGTACCTCCTCGTATGTGTATGTATGTATGTGTGTGTGTGTGTGTGTATGTGTGTGCGTATGTGTGTGTGTGTACGTGTGTGTGTGTGTGTGTGCGTCTATACATATACATACATAAACACACACCTATATATGTATATACACACACACATATTTATGATGATGATGACGATGATGATGGTGATGATGGTGGTGGTGGTTGTGGTGGTGACAGTGAGATGACATAAGTCTTGCTATCATGAAAGGAAAAGTTAAAAGGCTTGCTATAGGAGAATAAGACTTGTAATGAAACCTGAACATAACTTTAAAAATTGCTTAGAAGTCATTAACACCCAGGCACTTCCAGTAGCCCAGTACAGTTTTAATATCATTAATTGGAATCCTTTGGAACTGCAACACATAAACAGGAAACAAGGAAACTATTGGCATCTAGTAAAATACAGCCATCATAAGGCAGATGCTGACCATATCTAGAAGCATTGGGAGATGAGGAATGATGCAATTAAAACTTTGCTATAGGAATGAACAAGTACTTATCTGATACAAAGGACTGGATGCTGCAGCTTGTATGCAAATATGAAAACAGCAAGAAGTCACATTCTATTGTCAAGGGAGCTTGTAAATTTACAAGGAAACTTGATGTGAACCCTAAATTAGATGAAGAATTTGAAATCACCGCTACCAAACATGCAAAACAAATCAAACTGAATGCTAAAAAGAATGGACAGAAGTAACATGAGGAATGGTGGAGTCAAAGGTCCTAGCATGGATAATATATTCTTCAAAGTCAAAATATCTATGATGACCATACAACAACCCATCAGTGGCTGAGGAGCTTAGGAATGAAACAAGAAATTGAAGGCACAAGATCAAAGCTTGTTTACCAGAAATTATCAAGCTAATGTCCTAAGAAGTGGTGCTGACCCAAAATGTAGATTCTGTCACATTTGATGAAACAATTGACCATCCAGTTTCAGACTGTCAAAATGAATATAAAATTTGCCAGGATAGAGTGGGATAGTATGTGGTGGTGGTGGTGGTGGTGGTGATGGTGGTGGGGAGGAGGAGGAGGAGAAGAAGAAGAAGCTCTTCTAGGAAACAGTCTACATCTTGAGCAAGACACTACCAATTCAATAGAACTCGTGATTCAAAGGAAAGCTCAAATGGAATAATCTTTGCACACAACATACATCTTATACAACAAACACCTAATGACCTAAAACAGCACAATTCATATGACAAAAGTATACAAGATTAAGGTCCGATAAAATGATATGGGTCACATTACATACACCATGAAACAAAGCAGTTCTTAGACATGTCAGATCCTATGAAATTATCCAATCCATACCAGCTTGTAACATGGATATTAA
>NC_068983.1:78911282-78914429 GCF_001194135.2 Octopus bimaculoides
TATATATATATATATATATATATATATATCTATATATATATTGTAAGAATTGTAAAGTATATTAAAAATGATGTTTTACATAATGCAAACAGTATCTAATGTAGAACTCAATAGACTAAGTAAAGTAGATAAGTATGTTTAATATGAAGACAGCTTACTCCAAATTCCATCTTGAGCTCAAACTAAGCTAGTACAAAACTCAAAGGAGATGATCAATTGTTGATATAATAAGCACATAGACGCACACACTGACTAACACACACACGTATTTATGCACACAAGCATGAACGCACACACACACACAAGCATACACACATATACAGACGCATATATATGCAAGTTTGATTCAAAATTTTTTTTGAGATTTTCACTGATAATTTTTGGCAACTTGTATCTCCATTAATTTGATTCAGTTTATTACCCAAACATTGCTGAATTGTTTATTCTTTAATAGGAGTAGAAATTAATATTATTAAATAATACCAATTTCAACCAGTGGTCAGCATACTTAACAAATATCCAAGAACCATGAATTATATTTAAATATAAATAAGATGAGAGACCACTATGTGGATCCTTTGTATACTAAAGATAGAAGTCAAACCATCCTACCACAAAATCTGTGTTCTCAAATTAGCAAGACACTAGATGTTTACAAGCTAGAAGAATGTAAACAAATAAACATAGCACTTAATTCTATACTTTAAGGTTTCGACATAAACAATTTAATAATTAAATGCTATGTTTATTTCTTTTCATTTGTCTAGCTCATAAACATCTAGCATCTTGCTAATTTGAAAACACAGATTCCATGGTATGATGGTTTGACATCTATCTTTAGCTTACAAGGGATCCACTTAGTGGTCTCTCCTCTTATTTATGTTTATTCTTTCATCATCGTCATTTAACGTCTGCTTTCCATTGGTTGGACGATTTGACTGAGGACTGGTGAAACCAGATGGCTACACCAGGCTCCAATCTGATTTAGCAGAGTTTCTACAGCTGGATGCCCTTCCTAACGCCAACCACTCGAAGAGTGTAGTGGATGCTTTTATGTGCCACCAGCACGAAGGCCAGTCAGGCGGTACTGGCAATGGCCACACTCAACATGGTGTATTTTACGTGCCACCTGCACAGGAGCCAATGCGGCGGCACTGGCAATGATCTTTATTTTCACATGTAAACATTAATTGTTTATTCTTTATTTTACAGGTTTAATAATGAGCAGTGAAAAATGTTGCAATTAGAGTTATTTTATACTACTTATGGAAAAATCGACTGAGTATAAGGGAAGCAGTAAAAGAAATTAATGATGTGGAAGGCCCAGGAACTGTGGACTAACATGTGACATAAAACTTGTTCAGACATTTAGAGGAAGGTGATACCAGACTCAAAGGCAAACCAAGGTCAGGAAGACCTTCTGTTGTGGAAGATGAGGCCTTGCTTGAAATGATTAAACAATAGCCAAGCACAAACACTCACACATTGATGGTGTTCATGATGATGAATGATGCATCATATACTAATGCACTGGGTATCATATAACATTACAAAGAATATCTGTGTGACATATAATTGAATATTTATATAACATTGTATTGAGTGTATAAAACATTACACTTTTACATAATGTTATATAACATTGCAATATAAGTCATTATTATTGTTTGAAACAACATTAATGAATCAATGTTTATATCATAATCTTAGTTTTTCCCACACCCATGAAGCATGAGAGATCTCAATCCAGCATAATCACATGCCCTGTGAAAAGCTCTGAGGTGAAAACATCCTTTACAGTCCTCAACCAAGTCTTGATTGTCTGCCTTACTTGTCTGGCTTCCACTTGAGAGAGGGACTCTCACTGTTTTTGTTTTTTGTTTTTTTGTATAACACTGGTTTTTGCATAACACATGGATGAGAATCCTACAACATTTCATCATGATGGTATCCTCAAAGGTTATTCAGACCAACTCTTTCAATCATTACTTCATTCCTGGTGTGGTTGTACCTTGAATTTCTTAGAATGGACCAAAGGCACTTTCTTAGGAATATGTCACTAGTTTTATAGAATTTGCTTGTATTTTCCTACATCTCATAAGCATAAATCCCCATCAGCATAATTATGGATGAATACAAATGGAGTTTGGTGCCTAGATTGGTTGCCATGATAGGTCACATAAGTTTCAGGTGATAAGAATTGCTGCATCTCTGCTGAGTTTCATCACCTCATCACTTTCTGAGTTTCTATCACAAGTTATTGTCTAAATAAGCCACTCCACTTAACACTACACTTCCCAGTCCAAGGAACTTTGTTTTGCAATTTACTTGGTGACCCCACCGGTGCTGGTGACATGAAAAATGCACCCAGTGCACTCTGTAAAGTGGTTAGCGTTGGGAAAAATATCCAGCTGTAGAAATCAGGTCAAAACAGACAATAAGGCTCATCACAGTCCTCTAAACTGCCAGCTTTTGTCAAACAACCCAACCCAGGCCAACATGGAAAACAGACGTTAAATGACGACGACGACAATAATAATGATGATGATTTAATGAGCTCCTGAGTCTGTACACATAGTATAGGTATTTGTTGGCTTAAATGTAAGATGACTATCGGTGAATATAAAGAGCTTTATTAGCAACACAACATACAGACGTACATATTGAAGATAAGGGGAGTTGGCAATGTATTGATATTTTATATAAGCATCTCCATGTAGGCCATACAGAAACAAATAATATAGATGTTGTACAGATAATTATTACTGTAATCTAGAAGAACAAAGGATAAAAATAATAACATTGTTGATGCAACACTAAGCCTTGCTACTATATTGCTATTGTTGTTGATAGTGATGGTAGTAGTAGTAGTAGTCGTAGTGTTTAGCCCTATGTTGACTCTGATCCAGTAAAACTATGATTAAAGGCAATCCAGCTGTGACTATCCTCATCCTGTTTATTTTTTAAATATCATATAAGGCAAAGTGGCCGAGCTCCTGAGCCTCATGGAGGCAAAGTGACTGAATTCCTTTCAAGTGTTGGGCTTAACGGAGGCTAGGTGGCTGAGTTCCTTTTGAATGGGCCTCACAGAAGCAAGGTGGCTGAGTTCCTTTTGAGTGTTGGGCCTCATGGAGGCAAAGTGGCCAA
>NC_068983.1:78914439-78932777 GCF_001194135.2 Octopus bimaculoides
GGCTGAGTTCCTTTTGAATGGGCCTCACAGAAGCAAGGTGGCTGAGTTCCTTTTGAGTGTTGGGCCTCATGGAGGCAAAGTGGCCAAGCTCCCTTTGAGTGTTAGGCCTCACAGAGGCAATTACCAAGACCTTTGGCATTGAGAAGACCCATCAAGCCGAGCAAACTTGTAGTCGTGGCAGATACCAGTGTCACATAAATGGCATCCATGCCGGTGGCACGTAAAAGCACCCATTACACTCCAACTGCAAAAACCATGCCAAATCAGACTGGATCCTGGCACAAGGCTTCCAGCGTACCAGCCCAGCCAAACCATCCAATCCATGCCAGCATAGACAACAGACATTGAATGATGATATAGCATACCTATAATATATTATGAAATTTTGCTTTCCTTTTTTTATGACTGTAGAGTATGATTTGAAGGAGATTTGGTTGTTATTTTAGCAGCTCAAGCCACTTCATAAAAGTTCCTTGTCAGCTCAAATATGAGTGATACTGTATATTATTTATGTAACATAGAACATTAAAAGAGATGGTTTTTGGCTCTCTTTTGCAAGTAGCAAACTGTTAGATTTCTTATGAAGCAGAGAAATTACTACAAGCAGGCAAGACAATTTTATGTCGATAAACATCAGCTGTGATAAAACTAGTTGGAAAATGTTGTGCAACATTTATTAGAGCATAGAAGCTTACAAGTGTTTATATTTTGGGTGGGTCTTGTTGAAATGCTTACTTTTTTATCTTACATCTCGTATGATATTTAGATAACATTTTCTGAGATGTACTGAAAATAGTGTTCTGAATTTTCTGCTGCTGTATGAAGTATAAATTATAAGTGTATATGTGTGCATGTATGTATGTATGTATGTAAATATGCATGCAAGTATATATAAATGTATATGTGTGCATATATATATATGTGTGTGTGTGTATGTATACACATACTTATGTGCATATATGTGTGTGTACACACACATACACACACACACACACACACACACACACACACACACACACACACACACACACACACACACACACATATATATGTATATATAAAATCATTATTTCAGATACGCTATTTTGGCCTTTATCTCTACGTTCACCTACATTATACATATGTTCTGTTACCACATTTTGGATAGTATATTCAAAAGAAGTAATTTCATTTTTTATTCTATATACAAGTGCATGAGTGGTCTTTAACTGAAAAAGAGAGTATTAATTTCTACTTTTTATTCTTGCTAAGATTGTAATAAACCTAATATTAAATTTTCCCACTTTATTATTTACCAAAGAGAAAGCTGTGAACTGAATGTATTGTTAGCACGCCATACAAAACGTTTAGCAGCATTTCATCTGTCTTTACATTCTGAGATCAAATTCCACTGAAGTCAGCTTTGCCTTTATTCATGTGGGGCTCGGTAAAATAGGTAGCAGTCAAGTATTGGGGTCAATGTAATTGACTTGCCCCCTCCCTCAAAATCTCTCACCTTAGAAAAAAATGTTTATTGAAGAGGAAACAATTAACAACTTTGTATACTTACTAACACTGTGATAATTTTAAATTTTATTGTTTTATTATTTGTCTTATTTAGGTTAGAACATCAAGCTTATGATCATGAGGCTGTGAGTTCGATTCCCAGATCAGGCTGCATGATGTGCTCTTGAGCAAGACACTTTATTTCATGTTGCTTCAGTTCACTCAGCTGTTGAAATGAGTTGCAACATCACTGGTGCCACACTGTATCGGCCTTTGCCTTTTCCTTGGATAACATCGGTGGCATGGAGAGGAGAGGCTGGTATGCATGGGTGACTGCTGGTCTTCCATAAACAACCTTACAAAGACTTGTGCATCAGAAGGTAACTTTCTAGGGGCAATCCCATGGTCATTCATGACTGAATGAGGTCATCCAGGTTAGTCATATTCTAAACTTGTCTGCTTATTAGTCAAGAAGCAAAGTGTAAAATCTGTAACTTTTCATTTCATTTTTCATTTTCAAGGCTGATAGAAGAATGGAGAAAGATATTCTAACACTGGATATCTAGCCAAAATGCCTCTACAAGAGTGAGCTCCATCAAAATGTTGAAGGACCAGATGGTGGAGTTAAGCAACATGATAAAGGGTGTCTACTTTCCAAGACCTTATAAGGGAGAGACCCAGAACACAAATGACCAGGTCTCTCATCAGGTTCTTTAACAATTCTGGTAATCTCCAGCCATGGAGTGGTACTGAATTATATCAACAAAGGAATGAAAAATGAAGATAACCTGTGTAGAAACTGAACTCAAGTAGTAGAGAACCAGAACAAACATCACAAACCATTTTGCTATAAAGTGTTATCACCTGTGCCACTTTAATGCCCAGCAGCTTCATTCTGAATTTACTGTGTTGTAGAAAGTTGTCATTTATTGGTTTGTTAATGATGTGTAAGTTTTTCTGGCACAGTTCAAATAAAAAGAAAAGAACCTAATGAGGGAATTGCGACACTGTCATCACTTAATCTGCTAAAAATAGCAACTAAATTTCTTTCAGACAGCATCCTACCATTTTAAAGAAAGGACAAATTGAATGATATAATCTTTAGACAAAACCCTGAAAAGATGGGTGTTCACGTCTGGAATGCCTTTAGACATAGATCTGCTCAATCAGGATTGATCTGGAACTAAACAGCAATATAGTATAATTTACTGCATCCAATTAAGCTTATATTGAATGTTCATAATAGATTCACTTTTCATTCTACCTTTACATCCTCCCAACAAACATCATCATCATTGTCATCATCATCGTTGTCATCGTTGTCGTCGTCGTCGTCATCGTCATCGTCATTGTCATCATCATCATCGTTATTGACATTTTCATCATTATCATCATTATCATCATCATCATCAACACCACCATCGGTCTACTTTCTTTGATGCTCATACTTTCTACATGATATACAAGACTCCATATATGTGAATTGAGTTTTTTTCCTCCCAGCAAAATCCTTAGAACATTAGAAAAAATGTTAGTAGCATTTTATGTTCCTCTACATACTTCCAAGGTCAATAAAATGAAGTACCAGTGAAGTACTAGTATCGGTTATATATTCCTCTAAAGCATCCTAGATGCAAATAAAATTATAAGAGCAGAACATAATCACCAATATTCTGTACAAGCTCAGATTTATTTTCATGTAGGTGGTCAGAAATCTTATTCACAATCCCAATTATATTTTGAAAAATTTTCCTGCTTTAATGCTTCTGTCTTTCCTGTTTTTAAGAATAATAGGTGACAGCAAAACGTGAGCAAAAACAAAGCACCATAGAGATGTAATTCTGTAGAGGAAAAACAGGAGAAACTATTTTGTCTGAGATTGAGAAAGCATTTTTTTATATTAGTGACTCTGCTGCTGACCAGTTGCTTTGGGAGATTCTTGATCATATAATTACACAATTCCATACTGAGTGTTATATGTGCAAAGTTATTAGATATCCTAAGCAACAATGCATCTCAAGTGGGCATTAAAAATTCCTGTCCACATAGCTGAATAGATTTTGATCTCAAAAAATTAATTAATCTTGCTAACATCAGGAATTACTGTCACAAGAATGCAAACGATTTCAGTGATCTAAAACTGAATAGGCTCAGATCAATTTGGTCACAGAACAATGCAAAGGAGAAAAGTTAATGCAAAATTAGTGTCACAGATATATGAAAAGGAGAAAGTTAATGCAAAATTAGTGTCACAGATATATGAAAACAATAAACACAAGTGAGATTGAGGAAAAGCATTCATTATCCTGCATATATGAAAGTCTAGAGCTTATTTTATTAGAATTATTAGAATTTTATTACAATTATTAAACTTTCATTACATTTTTATTACGGTTATTACAATTGTTGTTGTCTAGAAATATTATGTTCCTTATAATTTTAATTCATTAACTGTTAGCATGAATATGAAGTGAAATAAAATTACATACCAGCTTTCAACAGACATTGACTACAACAGACATTGACTGCAATCATTCTCTATTTCACTTGTATTGTATTTATTGTTTTCCTATATCTGTTACACTAATTTCGCATTAACATTCTTCTTTCCATTGTTCTATGACCAAATTAATCTGGAAGCCTAGTGCACAGATTATAATTATAATGTTGTTCACAGAAATAGGTTTAATCTATTCCTTTTAATAAAGGGAAAACTTATAAGGGTTAAGGAAAATTGAATGGATAAAATACATTAACATGTGATTGCATACAGTTTGCAAGCAATTATTGCAAAACCTATGATGGAACCTGTATTTGTCATATGATCAATTAAAAATAAAAGCAGCAGTCAAATCTCCCTCAACTCACACTCTACTAGTTTATGAGAAGGACACATTAAATGATGTAGCTTTGATTAACCTTGGGTTATAGCTTGGTCAACCTCAGGCTATAGTTGAAGCTTTGGTCAGCCTTGGGCTATATTTAAAGACACTTGCCCAAGATGCCATATAGCATAACTGAACCCAAAACCTATAAAATTTCAAAGTGAGCATTCTCCATATGAAAGGCCCCTCAGAAGTGCTCAAAAGGGTAATAAGTTATAAAAAGATAAGGTGTTTTTTTCCAATCACATATTGTTCTTTTGCATAAATTTTATTTCAGGCAGATATTCATTCAAACAATATAAAAAAGCTTTTTATCAACATCTATGGCCTTCTTTCTTTTTTCTAAGACAAAAAAAAAAAAAGAAACAGAAAATTAGAATTTGAAGAATATGTCTAAATTGATTATTTTTTGGTTGAAAACCCAATGCCATCAGAGTTTATTTCTGGTTGTTTTTTTAAAATAATGTGATATTGATTTGGGCATGTAATTAGTGATTCTGTCTAATAGATTAGAGAACTCTCATGTTTGTTCAGTGAGAACTTGCTTATTAACATTTCATTAACAAACAGATTTCCAAAATGAGCTCTTCAACCATGAACAGAGATATAGAAAATTTGAATTATTTATTAAGTCACTGAGGATAAGCCACTTGACTGGAAATATTTACATTACTTCTTCACTTGCACAAAAAAGCATTTTGTTTGATATACAGAATATCATATATGTGCATGTATATTTACATATATATATATATATATATATATATATATATATATATATATATATATATATATATATATATGTATGTATGTATGTATGTATGTATGTATGTATGTATGCATAGGCTCGCATATGATATGTAAACACATACATACACACACATATAAATGAGAAGCAGAGAGAAAGAGAATGAGGAAAGTAGAGAATGATAGAAAAACATGTACAGAGGAGATGCACAGCATTGTAAATAATCCAGAAGTGTAAATAATTTAATACAATGATGTATAAAAGATTATGAATTTAATTTTAAACTGAAGTTGCATAGTTGTGGTTATAAGTTTATATTTTACCAGTTCTCGAGCAATTGATGGAATAAATGAAACAGTCTAGTATTTATTTATATAAGGGATATAGAATATAAAAATGATTGAATAGGTATATTAGCAATATAAAACTTTTTGATGTCACAGAAACATATGTTGATACCAAACGCATATTAGTCCATTCTCAAACATTAAATGAAAATTCCCTACCTCTTTGGTAACCTATATCCAACACCTCAAAGCTGATGGTATACCTTATCAACTCATTGGTTTATCATTAATACTGTAATACCGTACCTTGGAAGCCAACTTGCATGTAATTTATGCTGCCAAGAATCTTTAGACGTATTTCCTAAGAATTAAGAATTCCTCCTTAATAGTTTCTCTGATGTAAATATCTTCTTTTGTCACAGCTATTACAAAACTTACTCATATAACTATAAATCATTTTGCTCTACCAAACTAGATAAATAATGGGGAGTTCAACTCCCCATTACTTGACCAGCCTTCCACTTCCAGCATAACACTTGTTGTTTACTGAACATTGGTTCAGAGATTTTTTTTCGGCCTTTTATGCATGATGATGTCACTATGATGACCATCCCACTTTTCTCAAACACTATTATTCTTTCATATTACACTTTGGTCTGTTCTCCATCTTGAGAGAAAGCTCTTCCATTGCACATTCCTACTTCTTCTACCTTCTCTTCCCATTAGTTAGTAATCCACACTCACTCTCCAGTCTCATCTTCCTTTCCCTTGTATGAGATACTTACTCTTCACACTATGTCCTCGCTATACAAAGCAAGATTTTATACTTTGATAGAGTTCATTTTTATTTCTTTGAACTGGCCAGCTACCCCATATCCCTCACTACTTATCAATATATTCATGTTTATAACTCTTGTGCCAGTAGCAGACAATTTTTATTGACTGACTCATCAATAGTTGCCCGACCTTCTCCCCCTTCTCCAGCCTGGGTCCTTCTATCTTTCTCCTCTCTCTTTGTACTCTGCAGCATTCCTTTGACCACTCAGTCCCTCTCCCTTTATCACTCCTAACTAATTTACCCACTTTGCTTCACTTACCCCCTGTTCACTCCACCTACCTTCCTTTTTACCTCTCACTACAACCTCTCCTTATGTCTCTATGTCAATTAATTTTTTTGATTCAATATATATTTTTAAACACTATCCCTATCATACAATTTCCCTTTCAACCACTGAAAAGAATACCATGACTCTGCTGCATGAAGCCATCAACATCCATGCTAGTTGATGCTTTACTCTCATGTATACCAACAATGTTGCCTCAGTGTTCCACCTTCTTGCATTACAAGCATTGTTCCAATCATTGACTATTTGAAACAGCTGGTAAGATACAAACTAATTACATGAAAATCTTAAATGCATCTTTCTCATGCTTGTTATCATTTGTCTTCCTGCTTTCATACCCACTTGATTTTGATCGTTCTTTTAGCTGACTGTTCTACTTCTAAACTACCTCATCTAGATGAAGACAGTGGACTCTAGGAGTCTGATCTATCTGAGCACTATTTGATGACTAACTATAAAATGCATGGACTACCATTTTATGAGCCATTGTATGCACACACACACATATATATACATCCATGTGTGTGTCTGTATTCTTTTATTCTTTTACTTGTTTCAGTTATTTGACTGTGACCATGCTGGAACTCCACCTTTAGTCAAACAAATTGAGCCCAGGACTTATTCTTTGTAAGCCTAGTACTTTTTCTATCAGGCACTTTTGCCAAACTGATAAGTTACGAGGACGTAAACACACCAACATATATATATGTATATATATATACATATATATATATATATATATATATATATATACAACAGGCTTCTTTCAGTTTCTGCCTACTTGCCTACTAAATCCACTCACAAGGCTTTGGTCGGCCTGAAGCTATAGTAAAAGACACTTACCCAAGTTGCCACGTATTGAGACTGAACCCGGAACCATTTTGGTTGGGAAGCAAGCATATATATAGATCATCATCATCACCATCGTTTAACATCCACTTTCCATGCTGGCATGGGTTGGACGGTTTAACTGAGGGATGGTAAGCCAGAAGTCTGCACCAGGCTCTAAGCTGATCTGACAAAGTTTCTACAGCTGGATGCCTTTCCTAATGCCAATCACTCCAAGAGTGTGGTGGATGCTTTTTACATGCCACTGGCATGAGGGCCAGTCAGGTGGTTCTGGCATCGACCACACTTGAATGGTGCTTTTCATGTTCCACCAGCACAGGAGCCAGTCAGGCGGTACTGTTATCGGCCATGACAATGATTTCACTTGAGTCAACAGGTCTTCGTAAGAGCAGTTTATTGCCAAATGATTGAAGGGTACTCTTAAATGCGCTGGTTATGCTGCACTGGCATAGGCCATGGTTATGGTCTAACTTGGCTTGCTGTATCTTCTCAAGCACTGTATATCTCCAAAGGTCTTGGTCATTTGTCATCACGTCCATGATCATTGCTATTATGCAAAAGTGTTGTAAGTCTAAAATGCTGCTTTTTCAGAAAACGAAAAAAATAGTCTTACCATTCTACTTCTTTGTACAATAGAAACAGTTTCACCTTTAAAATAATACTTTGTTGGGTGCATAAAATCATAACTCCATGCATGTATGGTATTTTCGGTCAGAAATATTCTTGCAAAACTGTTGTATGTGGGGCTTACCACACTTTTGCGAAAATGCTAAACCGTTGTACTACACTTTGACAATTTTCATATCTTAGTATCTGAAGCAGCTGGAAATATGATAGTTTGACCAAAAAAAAAAAAAAAAACGGTTTGGACCAAATTTGGACATACGACAGTTTAACATAAAAGCAACGGTATACATACACAGATCTTCGTTTTGTTTACAGCTAGGCATTCAGCTAAACATACTGGTATTAATGTAGTGGATTCTTTAAAATTTTGCCTTCAGTGAACCTAGCCGAAGAAGACTAACCAAATTTATGACAAACATATTTTGGAAAGTCCAAAACTCAAATATTAGGTTATCTATTCTAGGTTGTCCATTTATCCGGTGTTCTTCCTAGAAGTAAGATGAAAATTTTTTATGTTCATCGCCTATGCACACATTTGCTTTTACATAGCATCATATGGTTATCGACTGCTATTTCCAGCAAAAAATGGTGCCTTGTTGTGCCTCTATTTCCTATTTATTGATATCTGTGTGTGTGTGTGTGTGTGTGTGTGTGTGTGTGTGTAGAGGCATGTCTTATTGGTTAGGATGTTGGACTCACGATCATAAGTTGCGATTTTGATTCCTGAGCCAGACAATGCATTATGTTCTTGAACAAAACACTTCATTTCATGCTGCTCCAGTTCATTCAGCTGATAAAAATGAGTAATCTTGCAATGGAGAAACCAGGAAATTAGCAGGCCTGATATTGGGGCTGGTGAAGTTATAGAAATTCTCTAACAACCACTTCTAGCCCTTTCCAGAGGTATGGCAAGAAGGCAAATCCTGCTGCCACACATATGTCCTTCCAGCAGCAACCCTCACCAACTAGAGCTTGACCATAGTCTCCAGCTGCTTCACAGAGCCATCTCAATTGAACTTAACACTCTGTTCAAAGACGTGAGGATGTATTTTCCCCAGCATGTGAATACAGTCAGAACACCTACTGCATCTCTTCCTGCTGGCCACAGCTTAGTAGTCTCTGTTACAGCAGTTGTCAATGTCACATCTTACTGCCTTTATGGTGTTTATAGAGCATTGAGCAGTAGTCATGATTTCAGTATTTTGATGTTCATTGCAAATCATCAGGATATAGGTAACTCTCTCACCCATCTCTATGTTCTGAATTTAAATTCTGCCAAAGTCAACTTTGCCTGTCATCCTCTTGGGACTGATAAAATAAGTACCAGTTGAGTACTGGTGTCGATGTAATCGACTTAACCCCCTCTCCTAAAACTGCAGGACTTGTACCAAAATTTAAAATCAATATCTAAATGGCCCCCAGCCATCCATTTCAGCTAAAGTTTCTCACCTACAACTTTAATGTTTATGTTTTCCAATGCCATTGATTGTTCACCAATACATCAAGTTGTTCCTGAGAAAAAGAAGACGTAAAAAAAAATATCAAATTTAGCCTGAAAACTCTGTATTTATGTGTACACACACACACATACATGCATGTGTATGTATATGTGTGCATGTGTGTGCATGTATATGTATATGTCTCACTCTCTATATGTGTGCATGTATGTGTATTTGTTTCTTCCTGTTTGTGTCTCTTTATTGTTTATGTGCTGTGTAATATAAAATAGATTTAACTCTTCATACACATATGTAGCCTTTCACAGCAAGATTACATATATTCCATGCTTCAAACATGTATATCAAATGATGTGAAAAGAAACTTAGAAAGAAACTTAGAGGATATACTCCATCCTAATTAAATACAATCTCTTTGTGGAATGAAATCTAGAGGATATACATACCCCATGTTAGTGGGTTCATGGTGCATGTATTAAACTGATGTCACAGACACAGACTTTCAGCAGATCTCATCAAATCTTGTTCACTTTTGGTGTCACAGATTCAAGAAAATGAACTCATGGGCATTTAGATAGTGTGCCTTAACTTACACAGTTATGACCTGTTAGATTTAATTCAATAATGTCAATGTAAGGCTTGATAATATAGAAAATAAAAACACAATTAGCTCGACTAAAGTAAATTCTGTAGTATTATCAACTCACATCTTGTATTAGTGCTTGTGGTTAACCTTCATTAAACACCTTTAGTGAAATATTGCTTACTCTTTGAACTCAGATTAATCTCATCTTCTAATCACACACTTCTCAGATTCATGTTGTTATATATATCCAGGGATCACACTCTTTTCTGTTGTTTCCAAACTCTTGCGAACATGGGAAATGAATATATCACTTCTAATGCACATGTGGAAAGAAAACGTTTATCTCAACATCAAGTGTTGATGTGCTGGATAAAAGATTAAAAGACTTCTTCCAGGCATTTATTTTCCTTTTTATCTTGAAATTTTAAAACAAGTGCATCGAAAGATAACGGTGTGAATTTTGGTACAAAAAAGAAAAAAGAAAGAAGTACCATTACAAAGTGAAATGAAGATAGAACTGGGTTAGATAGAATCAGATTCAGCTTGAACACATCGATTTCAAGTCTGTGGGGGCTTGCAAAGGTCATAGGTACAACCCTTGCTCTTGAATAACCCACAAAGTGAAATGCAGAACTACAGATGTAAACTTCTTGGCAGCTTCAAGAGAAGACACAGTTGTATCTTTTTTTTTTTTTTTTAACTTGAAACAGGTTTTACTTAACTTTCTATAACTCAATGAATGTACACAGTTTATTGAGTAAAGAGAATTGTGTAAATAACTTAAGAGGATTGTTTGTAGTTTTACATAAGAGAGAATTTGAAGAATTATAGCTGTAATGAGGGGATTAAAAGCTGCAATCTAAGTAAGAAGTTTGCAGTAAAAGTAGAAATCAAAATATTGATATCAACTCTCTTCGTGATAATCATTTAGCTTCCATCTACTACCACCACTACCACCACCAGCAAGAATAATAACAATGAAGAAGCTCTTGATTGAATGCACATTGGAACCTCTGGAATCCAAACTTTATTTTCTTGCAAAAAAAATTAAGCAACAAAAGATGAAAACATGGAAAAAAGAATCCAGCTTGGTAGTAGAAAATGCCAAATGATGGTCAAAAAGTGTACCAGTTATTTGCAAGCGTCACAGACACTAATTAGCATTGGAGTAACAGCTGTGTTCTTTTGTCATGAAGGATGGAGACAAGGACTCAAATTTCTTACAGATTGTTAGGTAAGCAAATTTTAGTCATACCAGATTCACTGGAATATATGATGGCATGAATAACAATTTATTGAATAGCATGTTGAGATACTTGATGTGAGCAAGAGATAAGTTCTGTCAACTTAGTAACGTAATTTGTAAAGGAAGCATGGTTAGTTATTGCAAAGTGGCTAAGATCTAAGAAAAATAAAAATTATGTTTAGAACTGCCACATCTGTTGGCATCAAAGGAATTTATTTCTATAGAAAAAAAAAGAAGACTCTATGATATTTGTCTAAGATACACAACGTTGAGTGGTAGTGAAAACGTCAGTTTATAAGATTTATAGTGACTGGGTAAAAACAAGTTGAATGTAGTGTGTGTTGAATATACAACTAACTTACAAGAAAGATTAAGCGTAAGTGAATCGAGAAAGTAAACAGACACCAAAGGTATTAGACGATGTAAACAAGATAATATTTTTTAAAAAATAATTAGAAAACATTGTATTGATATGGCCATGTAATTCAAATGGATTATATTTTTTTTATTCTTTTACTAGTTTTAGTCATTGGAATGCAGCCATACTGGAGCACTGCCCTCAGTAGTTTTAGTCAGTTTTTATCAACCTCAGTATTTATTTTCATTTCGTACTTATTTTATCAATCTATATTTTTGTTGAGGAGCTAAGCAAACTTTTGTGAAACTTGCTTGTTTTTAACCACTGATGCTGTGTCAAACAGTTAAAACATGTAAAAACACAAATACAAGCAGATACGAGGATGGAAGTCTGCAGGTGCTAAATCTGGTGAATAGGATGGGGGTGTAGTGATGCCCTATAGCAGACGACATTTCCGGAGTTTTTATCCACGCATGTGCAGGGACTAGTTCCGGAAAGAATACAGGAAGAGTCTCATGCACATGCATAGTCATCGATATCCAAACGTTCCCGCTTCTTTCACTCTCTTTGTTCGCTGGCCGGCGAAGAGCCTAGACGTCGCAGTAACCGCTCTCCACAACCCAACTCTGGAGCTACACAAATAACCACGCAACTTCATTGACGGCGTCTCAGTAAACAAAGGGCGAAGTGCTGCCGAATTCCCTCCAAGTGTGAGCAGAATTCTATTGTAATAAATATTGTTGTGTTGATAGTTTAGAGTCTGCGTTCCTGTTGTTTTATTCAAGAAATTTAATGTACGGGAGTGGAGTACACCTAATGGTGTATAACCACTTCCCTACAGGGGTATGGAAGTGATACCACATTGCTTTTGGTGAGAAACTGAAGAGTGAGGAGAGCTCAGTGACAGGGTGTACTGTTGTCGTAAAGAATCCAATTCTTTGCTGCTCCACAGATCTGGTCATTTTCGCCGAATGTACTTCCTCAAATACTTCAAAACATTGTAGTAGAACTCTCAAATAATAGTCTGGTCTTGGGGGACAGATTCTCAATATACAATACCACAGATGTCGTAACAAATGATGAGTATGCTCTTGATTGAGGTGCAGCTCTGTCATGCCTTTTGCAGCACCCGTGCTACTCAAAACTTTGCATTCAACTCATTGATTTATCGCCATAAGCTTGCCAAAGCATGTTCAATGTCTCTGTAGTAGACTTCCCAAGTTTAATGCAACATTTCATGTTGGCTCTTTGTTCCAGCTTCCTGTCCATAAAGAAAGTCACAGACTACAGCATACACATGATCACAGAACATAAATTTCACAACTTTTAAAGTAAGCACAGCAATGCCACTCAGCACACTGCCACATGAAGGTCACTGCACATGTAACCATGTGCTGCCATCTGTTGGCATGCTACAGAACCTGTCTAGGAACTTTTTGATATGATACCACAAAGACAGAGAGACAGACAGAAAAGCAGGCAGGCAAACAGACAGACAGACAGACAGACAGACAGACAGATAGATAGATAGGCAGACAAACAGACAGATGGCAGACAGACAGATTGATAGACAGACATGCATACATACATACGGATAAATGGACAGCTGGTGAGATGGGCCAACAAACAGAGAAACAGACTGACAGACAGTCAGATAGAGAGACAGATACACATACAGACACACACACACAATAGGCTTGTGCATAGCTTCTGTTTAACATATTCTACTCACAAAGGCTACAGATATAAGACTCTTGCTTAAGGTGCAAAGCTGTGAGATTGAAACCTAAACCCCCATTATTGCAAAGCAAACTGTTTAACCAAACAGCCATGCCTGTCCATGTAAAAAGAAAATTTCTAAAATGAAAGTTCCTAATGGAATAAATAGAAAAATATGGATTCCAGAGGAAGTAGTCATATTGGTCCTCTGAGTACCTGGTTTCCCAGTTGAGTTGATGGAGAAAGTAACTGAGTAAAAAGCTGTTCTATTATAGAGTCATCATCTGATATGAAAAATAATGTGGAGAAAGAGAAGAAGAAGGATGAATAGAGAGAAGGGTATGAACAGTGTGAAATAGAGAATAAGATACAAGGGAAAATAGTAAGGAGAAAGAGACCCAATGAATAATGCATTTATGCAGACACATTTACTCCATGGCAGATATACATAACTTTGTATAGATATTTATTGAGATATAGACATTTACACATTTACATATATATTATATACATACAAATACATGATGAACTGCATATGTATGGGTGTATGCATGTTTATGTATAATAGCAACAAAAAAAAAATAGATAACAATTATTTGATATATCAAGACACAGATGTACATAATGTTTGATTAAATGTGAAGAAATATCATTAAATATTCCCCTGAACTAAGTGAATATTTGAATCGAGAACATGATATACATTAGGTTGTTGTCTATGATTATAATAACTACATGAAATAGTGAAAATATGTATGGAGATTAAAAACAACAAAACTATAAGCATAACAAATAAATCCTCTCTGGGTGACATTAGTTAAAAAAATATATATATTTTCAGTTGATCAATAAAGTTTTGTATTTTAATGACAAGGACTGCTTCATTAACCAGCTTCTGTTGATAGCTAATGGCAGTGAAATTTAGACCTACTGTTGTTATGTTGTTTCTTTAGACTAAAAAAAAAAAAAGAAACAGGACTACTACTACTACTAACTACTACTACTACTTTAGCTAGAACAACAACTACTTCAGCTTTAGCAACAACATTAACTAAATAGCATTGAAGAAAATAACCGAGCAAAATTGGAAATTCTATGAAAATGCAGTTTCATTTCAGGCAAGTTAGCTTTTATCTGATATATGCCTCATGCCACAAGTAAGATCTTGCAGTTGGTTGGTATTTTTTTTCTTGTTTTTGGTTTTGATGTTTTGTTGTTTTCTTTTGTCTTTGGTTTTTCCAGAAACAAAATAGAAAAGAATATTTTCATGTTATATATTTTTTCTAAGGGCAAAGATTAACAAAGTAAAAGTGCATTTATCATATTACTAGATTAGGATCAGTTAGTTTTAGATTTTCAAGTGTGAAAGCATTTTAAGATCTAAGATCTCTTTGCACTATGGTTACCTCAAAGATCTTGCAGGTAAATTTCAAGGCGAAATTTAATTTGATAATTAACAATAAAAACAAAATAAAAAGATGTGAAGTCTTATTGGACTTTGGCGCTATCAACTTTACCTCCACCACCAATACCGTCATCATTATCATTGTCATCATTATCAACATCATCATTGTTGTCGCTATCATCATCATCATCATCAGCAGCAGCAGCAGTGCCATCCATTTTATTTATTATCTAGTTCACTATTCCTATAATTGTCATGTCATGTCATCGTGACCACTACCTCTACCATAACCATTGCAGTTGCCATCGTTGTCACCATCACAAGCCAACAAAGCCAGCTTCTATGTAGTTGCTCAACCTACAAGAAACAACAGCCTAATTTCTCTTAAATTCATCCAAAAAATGATGATGCAGAAGAAGAAGAAGAAGAAGGAAAGGAAAGGAAAATTGAGTATTGTAGTCTTAGATATGGCTAAAATGACAGAATAGCTATATATATGGAATGCTTTCGACCATACAGCTGTTCAATCAGAGTCAACTTGAAGCCAAACAATAGTGACATCATCATCATCAGCATCAGCATCATCACACCACCACCACTGCTAATTCCCTAATTTTCCCCCTTTTCCCACGTTCTGCTTGGTTGAATGGATTTGAAAAACAATTTGCCA
This sequence comes from Octopus bimaculoides, assembly GCF_001194135.2. Classification (NCBI taxonomy): domain Eukaryota; kingdom Metazoa; phylum Mollusca; class Cephalopoda; order Octopoda; family Octopodidae; genus Octopus; species Octopus bimaculoides. The sequence goes on from NC_068983.1 coordinate 78,929,886, forward strand.
GTGCCATTTTTAGTTAATTGTAAATGAAAAACTATCAAACCAAGCAGAGTGAAATTCATGTCCAAGCTTTTATAACTAATCAAGCTTCTAACATAATTATGTTTGGACTAGACACAAAAGACTTATATTCTATGAAAGAGTACCTGCAAGTTATAATGTTCCAACCTTTCCCCAAAACATTAAGGGCTAAGTTAATTCAACTTGCTTTCCACTATAATTGAAGAAATTAAGTAGTAGACATTATTCTGCCTGGCTTAATCATCTCAATGATAAAATTACAATTCAAGATATCAGAACACATATCATCATCCTTGTCATCATCATTGCTTTTATATCAGCCTTTCTCATACTGGCATAGGTTGCATAAGTGTTATTGAAGTTGGATACACTTGTCACCAACATCTATTTGTTATTTTAAGCAAGTTATTTCTATTCCACTGGTCTTTACACACAATGAAACCATTGAGCAATGAGGCATATTATGTACAAAAGTCAGGAACACTGTCATAGCTTCCACACAGTGACAATGAAAAGAAGTGGAAATGCTCACAAATGTACACACAAACACATACTCAGTGACTCTGACATATACAAAAACACAGATACGTACATACATACACACACACACATACATTATATAAATATGTTTATATATGTATGATGGGCGTCCATACAGCTTCCATCAACTTACTGATCTTCCTAAGGTTATAGTAGAAAACTCACCTAAGTTGCAAAGCTTAAATATAAGGAAGGAAACTAAAGCCATGTGGATGAAAAAAAAAATATTTTTTACTAAATGCTACACACATATGTGTGTGTGTGTGTGTGTGTGTGTGTGTTAGGAAGAATGAATGAGCACACTAAACATGTGGTATCACTTTAGAGAATAGAATTTATATTTTAAGCATAATTGTAGAATTTTTATAATGGAGTTACTGGAATATATGGTGTCATATAAATAATGGAGTCATTTAGTTTAATATTCTCTTAGTTTAGGATACATTTAATAAAAAGAATTCTAAACTAAATGGTTTAGAATTGCAACTGATAAATGTCTACTACAAGCCAACTACAGAAGATACAACATCATTTATAAATGTAGATTCCTTAATAGACAGTAAAACTGTATCAAGGTTTACATGGGAGCAACTGTTAATTTTAAGCAATAATACTCAACACATTTGAGCTCTTTTCAATGTGAAAAATACAGTGAATCTACTTCAGTAGCTGACTACACTAACTAGGTGTCATCATTGACTCTTCTTTGGTTTCTCCATAACAGAACCAAATGATGATGATGATGACGACGATGACGACAACGATGACGACAACAGTGATGATGATGATGACAATGGCACTGACAACAACAACGACGGTAGTGGCAGCAGTAACAACAGCATCGGTTATGATGATAATGAAGATGATAACGACAATGATGATATCGATGAAAATTAAGCATTCCAAATAACAACTATTTTAAAAACAGCTTTTGCTCACTAAATATTAATCTCTAAATATTATGGAAATATTAGGAAATAGTCTCTCATTGACTTTTTGATTTGCTTGAAATACAGCAAAATTTACTTCAAAATAAACACTGTCATCCTCAAAAGAGGTATTTTTTCTTGGTTCCTTCACAATGGTAAATAAATGTTTGATTTACTAGAACTTAAGAACCACAACTTTCTCACACTTCATTCCACCATTGTAGATAATGAAAAATATGAAAACAAGCATTAAAAATAAAATCTACCTGTAATAAACACACCTTTGGCACATCAGATATTATTCTTCTTAGAAAATAGGTTTCCAGTTTTCCTCAGATGATCTAAACATCATCATTTCTTGGCACTAACACAAGAACAACAAACAAAAGTATATTCACATATTTGTCAACTTACAGAACAACCCATTTGGACTAATTTTAGGGAGAGATCAAATCCAGTTTTACAGAATCATAATCATGGTATAGTTTAGATCTGAATTGAAAGGGTAACAAGTGGAGGAAGATCAATGACAACATTCTGAAAATATTTTAATTCAAATATGACAGGAAAAAAATTGAAAGAATGACAAAAGAGAAGGAATTGACGATAGAAAGTTGAAAAAGAATGTACGTTGTGTGTATCATTTGTATAACAGCATAATAATATGACAATAAAGGATTCTGTAGAAACCAATGAGAGAGAGTCTTTCTGAAACCAAACCATGGAAGAAATATAATAACATGCATTATAAACTCTATGTACATTTTATATATAACTGCTTTAAATTTAGGCACAAGGCCAGCCATTTTGAGGGCCAGAGTCTAGTTGATGCCACTATCCCCAGTGCTTAGCTTGTACTGTATTTCATTAAAATTAATTTGGCAGGATGAAAGGTAGAGTTAAGCCCACTGCAGGATTTGAATTCAGAGTTGGAACAAACTACAAAACATTTTTTCCAACACTAACATTTCTGCCAGCTTGAATTTTTATAGTTTATATACAAAAGTATAATGCTACTGAAAGCATATCTACATCTATATCTGTCCATATATACATATATATATATATATATTGATCTTTACAGTATCATAGATCTGTTTCAGTTTATCTTACCAATCAGTTTCACACACACATTAGATAACTAGGTGATAACCTAATTCTGTGCTCATAAAAGTGGCTGATATGCAAAGATTTATGTATCCATCCTATTGACAAATATGAGTGTCTGTTTTTCCTGACTTAAGAACTATTAGATGACCTATGTATATACATGTATGTATGTATGTATGTATGTACGTATGTATGTATGTATGTATCTATCTATCTATCTATCTATCTATCTATCTATCTATGTCTCTCTCTCTCTCTCTCTCTCTATATATATATATATATATATATATATATA
>NC_068983.1:78932839-78934995 GCF_001194135.2 Octopus bimaculoides
TATATTGAATGATACAGTTATGAAGACTCACATGCAGGATTTCAAATTTCTGTATCAGCAATACAATGATTGCTTTGTTTCTTTAGCTGTCATAAGTCTAGTGCCTGTAGCATCATCAATTACAAACATCGAAAAAAAAATCCTACCTTCCTACATGCATACATACATGGACGCTCACACACACACACACACAGGGTGCCCACAAAAGTCTTTAAACAATTCCAAAAAGTCATTATAGAAAACTTAGAAGAGGTGGCAACTAAATTTTTGTTGCATATTAATATGCTATCATTAAAGTTTGTTTATAATGATATTAATAGCTTTATTAATGTTATGTCTTTATGTTTCAGACACCAATTAATGTTGTTTTTATGTTTCAGACAACAGCTACTCCACATGAAATGCACAATGTGCCTTGGTTTATCAAAACAAAGTCGGATGTACAAACACAAAGAAATTATAGAGCTAAATATGGTAAACAAGCTACAGCATAAGTAATTTGTGGAAAGGAGGATGGTGTCATATAAACCAAGGTCAGGAAAGCCAAGAACATCTGAAGAAGATACTGACCATAACCACCTGTCATTTCAACTTGCCCCAACTAAGTCTATCTGTATTCCACTCAAGTGCAACTACTAACATCAACAATTCATAAAGTGTTCCTTTTTAAAAAGCTGAGGCTTTATGCAAATAAAATTCAGTAATTGCAAGCTATTAAGGTAAATGGAATGCCTCAATGAAAAGAATTTGTTATCATTATCCAGCAAAAGTTGAAGATGATGATTTCCTTAATTGCTTTACTTATGAGACAAGCTTCTATGTGTCTGGAAAATTTAACAACCATAAGGCAGGAATTTGGGGATCAGAAAATTCCCACGTTACTTGAAAAATTGAACATGACAGCTTGAAGGTCAGAATGTGCTGATAGATTTTGAGCAACAAAGTTAGTTTTTTGGGGTTTTTTTGGAAACAATAACAGTTGATACTTACCTTGATTGTCTAAAAGAATACAATGTGTCACAACTAGGAAAGCTCCATCCAAATGCCACCTTTCAGCAAGATGGAGCACTGCCTCACTGAGGAGCAAACGTCCATGGAGTTTTAAATAAGATGTCTCCAGATTGTTGGATAGCAAGAGGTAAACTGATTCCTTGGATCCCTCTTTATTTCACAGACTTAACACCCATACACTTTTCTTGTGTGACTATACAAAAGATATTGTGTATCACACTTAAATAATTGACTTACATGGCCTTGAGCAAAGAATAACTGCCTAGACTTGAAAGAAATGAAGCTAGTATGATCCACTGGATGTATAATGTCAGTGTGCACACACGACAGCATGTAAGCATCCTGAGAGAAATGTTGGACATGAGAAGCATCAGATGTGGTGTGCAAGAGTGACAACTGTGCTGGTATGCAAGAGGAGAGCTGTGTGAAGAAGTGTCACTCCCTAGCAGTGGAAGGAACTCACAGAAGAGGGAGATCCAGGAAGACATGGGATGAGGAGTGAAGCATGACCTTCGAACGTTGGGGCCTCACAGACACAATGACGAAAGACCGAGACCGCTGGAGAAATGTTGTGATTGAGAAGACCTGGCAAGTAAAGTGAGATCACAGCAGTAGCCTATACCAGTGTCGCATAACCAGCCCATTTAAAAAATACCTTTGAATTGTTGGATGACACCATGCTTAAGGAGACCAATTGAATCAAGCAAAATCAAAATCAAAAATCAAATCACAATCAAATGGAAATTGTAGTTGTGGCCGATGCCAGTGCTAACTGACTAGCTCTCATGCTGGTGGCACACAATAAGCACCATTCATGTGTGGATCATTGTCAGTGCTGCCTGACTGGCTCCCTGTGCCAGTGCACATAAAAGCACCATCAGAATGTGGTCGATTCCAACCCCCCACCCCAACTGGCTCCTGTACCGGTAGCACCTAAAAAGCACCATCTGAACATGGCCTATGCCAGTTTCACCTGACTGCAGAATTTTGTCAGTGAACAGGTCGCGGTCTCAAAGCAACGAAAATATTTTGACAAATTAAATTTAAATGTGGAAGTGAATCTAACGGACTTTGTGCGTTATTTTAAATGGCTTATAAACACCTTCCACACTGCAATTGTTCTATATGTATATATATATATATAT
>NC_068983.1:78939264-78940429 GCF_001194135.2 Octopus bimaculoides
GTGGTGTCCTAACCTCCATCTAATCTTAGTAAATGTTTTTTCAATCTCAGATAGACAATTGACCTTACTGACCTTGTTATACACTGCATATTTCGGTGGTAATCCTACGGCACACGCTTCATTTTCATCCAGTAGTACTGAGTCATACATTCCAGGTGTGTGACTATTTTCGTTTGCGATGTCATTGTATATCTCCGTAGTTCGCAGTCCGACATCAGAATCCCGTTGATGTTATTTGGGTATTTGTCTTTGTTTCCTGTGTGTTGAGGTTGTTGTTGTCTCATCCATTTCAATTTGTTGCTGAAGTGTTTGTTACAGGCTCGGTTTATATAGTTATATTCCTGATGGATGATATATGCGAGTTTTAACTCCTCATACAGTGTTATCATGTTCTTGAGGTTTTGTTGTAAGAACCTTTTTCTCTTTTGGTACTGGCTAATTTCTTTGTATATTCTCTTTTTGATGTTGACCAGTGTGTATATAATACACACTGTAAAGGGGTTGATATTAGGAAGGGCTTCCCACTGTAGAAATCATGCCAAAGCTAATACCAAGGTTCAGCACAACCTTGCAGCTCACAACAAGATTCTCTAAAAACTTCTAGTCCATAGAACTGGACATTAAATGAAGATGGTAATTAAAGAACCTTCACTTCTCCCGAAAACCAATATTTTCCATATTCAACTCATTCTCTATCTCTAGTCATCTGTCACACCATTCTCGACTCAGTGGCACTTAGCTAGCCATGCACCTTTTGTATTTCTTTATCCTAATCTGTAAAGAATACAGTAATATCCTCCAGAATACAGTAATATCCTCAGTCTTTCTATTATACTTTAGCATCTCAACATTAATACTGAGTATTGCACCCCTGTTCTGTCAAGAGAATTGCATTGTGAATTAGTTGTTGACCGTATTAGTGCTGATGCAACAAGAAAAGCATCCAGTACACTCTATAAAGTAGTTGGTACAAGAAGAGAATTCAGTCATAGAAGCAATACCAAAGCAGAATTTGGAGTTCAACACAGTCTTCTGGCTTGTCAGCTTTTGTTGAACCATCCAGCCAATGCCAGCATAGAATACAAACATTAAATAGTGGTGATGACAATAATGCTAATATATATATATATGTATATATATGTATATGTGAGTATATATATATATA
>NC_068983.1:78941049-78944388 GCF_001194135.2 Octopus bimaculoides
CATCGCTAAAATGGCTCTTCCCATGGACCGCAAATTAAATCTGTATACACAAATTAAACCTTGCCATGGATGAATGTAGTGGCGGACAAAAAACAAGACAGGAAAACAAACAGAAAAGGCTATATGGCCAGACGGGAAAAATTATGTGTATGAACGCTGTGAGGCACGAACTTGAAAGTGGGGACTAAGTAAGTTCGCGTGTTTGCTCAGCGATAGCCAAGGAAGAAAAGGATTATTGACCGGAAGCATGTGACCATGCTGGTGTAAGGGGAAGAGAGAGAGAGAGTGGTAGAGGGAGAAACAAAGGGAGAAAGTAGAAGAATAGGTGAGCGTACATAATTAAGGATAAAATCATTATAAAGATTTTATCAAGTGGCGAGTGTTTTCTAAAAAACCATATAGGTAACAATTAATACTAATATATAATTATACAGATATAATTATAGTAAAGAGTGCTGATAAAAAACTGCATCATACTAGAGATAGACGCCAAATGGTGCTAAAAACCACATCTTACCGTATAGGCACAGGTGTGGCTCTGTAGTAAGAAGTTTCCTTCCTAACTGCATTGTTCCAGGTTTAGTCTCACTGCAAGGCACCTTGGGCAAGCCTCTTCTACTATAGTCTTGGGTTAACCAAAGCTTTGTGATTAAATTTGGAAGACAGAAACTGAAAGAAACCAATAGAATGTGTGCGCGTGTGCGTGTGTGTATGAGTCGTTGGATTTGCGTTTGTTCCTACCATTGTTTGTCAACTGGTGTTGGTTTATTTGCATCCCTGTAACTCAACAGTTTGGCAAAATAGACCAATAGAATAAGAAACAGGTTTTAAAATTATTAGTACTGGGGTCGATACATTCAACTAAAATTTGTCAAGTCAGTGTTGTAGCATGGCCACAACCTAATGACTGAAACAAGTAAAAGGATAAGAGAAGGGGGGGGGGGTGTTTACGTCATAAGCATTTATAAACTGTCAAGAGAATATGAAATAATTCAATTTTGGAATGTTGGATCTTGAAGCAGAAAAGCTATAAATAATGATATATAAATATTGTCTAAAAATCTATTTACATGGAAAAACTTGTACGCTGCCCTTGGGACTCAAGCCCATATCTCTGGTAAACATAACAATATTTACATGTCATTACTTATAGTTTATTAAGGTGGTTAGCATGCCACTGAGCATTTTGTTTGGCATTTCATCCATCTTTAAATTCTAAGTTCAAATTTCACTGGTGACAACTTCGCCTTTCATCTTTTTGCAGTTGATAAATTAAGTCCCAGTTGAGCACTTGGGGTGTAATCGACTAGCTCTTTCCCCTAAAATTGCAAGCCTTGTGCCTATTGTAGAAAGGATTATTTAAATGCTCTTCTCATTCAAGATCCATCATTCAATATAAAAAAAAATAAAAGAATTATCTCATTTTCTCTTGAAGTTTATGAATTCTTATGATGTGAACATACAATTCTCACTGGTAATAATAATGTTTCTAAAATAAATCGAGAAACAGGAAGGATTGCTTTGAACCAATGGCTGAATGCCAGCCATATTTAAAGGGGTTCAAGACTCATGAGAAGCCTTTGACATTTTCTATCAAAGGTATTTTTAAGCCAATATTTACATGCAATTATTTATAGCTTATCTGCTCCAAATCCAATACTCCAGAAAAGAATACGTAAGTGTGTTTATCTATATATCTCATACCTCCTAAATTTCTTTATATATATATACATATATACAGAGAGAGAGAGAGAGAGAGAGAGAGAATATATATATATATATATATATATATATATATATATATATATATAGTAACAAAATGGAAAAGGAGAATTTTGATTATTCCTGCGTTGTGAAATGTAATGCAAAAACAAAGTGCAACACCACACCTCATCTCTAAACATTACCGTATATATCAACTCACAACCCTAGAAACAATGAGGCATATTGTACAAAATCTACCTATGCTTACTCGGGATCTAAAAACGAACAACATTCTGAAAACACATAAATTCAGCAAATGCAAAAAGCAACACAAATCACTGAAAAGACTTCTGAAAAATGCAAAGCTTTACATAACAGCCATGAAACCAATGGTTAAAAGATGTGGACAACAAAAACTGAGGAACACGCTCCAACCTACTGGAAGACTCAGAATGCCTTTTCAAATAAGGAGAGAGGTTCACAATTAAAACCAAATTCACTTGTGCTTCCAAGAATTTAATTTATGTTATGACCTGTTTAGTCCATGTTATGCATAGAGAACTTTGTGAACAAATGATTCAACAAGTAGAAAAATCTAAGGGGAGGTAATTCGTGATCATTATAATTGGGGACAGGTAAAGTAATTACTCATCTTTCAGAGAGGGGATAAATGTATATGTACGAAAGCTCAAAAGCTAAAGTAGGGAGATGAAATATGTACAATGATGTGTATGTGTTCATGAATTTAAATATATACTGCGACCAAAGTTGGTTATACATTCATATTTAGACGTGTTCTGTATTTTTCGATGAACAAATTTTCTCTATTTAAATGTTACTGTATAGAAATTGTTTCTTTGCACTGGTAGATGAGGAAAAATGTGAAGTTTGGTTGGATATTAGCTGCACATCTCTCTATGAGTTCACTCAAAGTAATCTGTCTATATTGCCAGAACCGGATCTCTTCCTTATGTAGTGTGGTTCTCCATCTCAGTGTCTTACTTGTATGTCCTATATAGTTATGTCCACAATAGGCTATAACATAAACAGGCTATAACATAAATTACAGGCTATAACATAAATTAGATTCTTAGAAGCACAAGTGAATTTGGTTTTAATTGGGAACCTCTCTCCTTCTTTGAATAGGAATTCTGAATCTTTCAGTAGGTTGGGGCATGTTCCACAGTTTGGCCGTCCACATCTTTTAACCATTGGTATTGTGGTTGCTGTGTGAAGCTTTGCTTTTGTTAGAAGTCTTTTCAGCGAATTGTGTTGCTTTTTGCATTTGCTGAATTTATGTGTTTCCAGAATGTTGTTCATTTTTAGATCCCTAGTAAGCATAGGTAGATTTTGTTCAATAGTGTTGTATGCCTCATTGTTTCTAGGGTTGTGAGTTGATATATACGGTAGTATTTTGAGATGAGGTGTGGTGTTATATTTTGTTTTTACATTACATCTCACCACATGTGGATAATTGAAATTCTCCTCCTCCCTATATGTATATTCTCTCTCTCTCTCTCTCTAAATCTATATATATATATATATATATTATATATGTATATATATATTATATATGTATATATATATTATATATGTATATATATATTATATATGTATATATATATTATATATGTA
>NC_068983.1:78944398-78945983 GCF_001194135.2 Octopus bimaculoides
ATATATATATATATATATATTATATATATATATATATATATATTATATATATATATATATATATATATATATATATATATATATTATATATGTATTATATATATATATTACATATGTATTATATATGTATATATATATTATATATGTATATATATATATATTATATATGTGTATATATATATAGATAGATAGATAGATAATGCACATATAGAATATAAAGAAAGCTAGGAGGTGTGAGATATATAGATAAACACACAAATATATTCTTTTGGGGATTATTGGATTTTGGAGCAGATAAGCTATAAATAATTGTGTGTAAATATTGACTTTAAAATACTTTTGATAGAAAATGTCAAAGGCTGCTCATGGGACTTGAACTCCTGTAAATGTGGCTGGTATTCAATCGTTGGATCAAAGCAATCCTTCAAATTTCTCTATTTATTTTAGAAACATTATTATTACCATTCAGAATTGTATGTTCACATCATAAGAATTCATAAACTTCAAGAGAATATGAGATAATTCTTTTATTGTCATTTTTATTTTTATTTTTATTATTTTTTTTTTGAATGATGGATCTTGAATGAGAAAAGCATTTAAAGAATCCTTTCTACAATAGGCACCAGGCCTGCAATTTTATAGGAGAGGGCTAATCGATTATCTCGAACCAGGTGCTCAACTGGGACTTAATTTATCAACCGCAAAAAGATGAAAGATGTTGATACCAGTGAAATTTGAACTTAGAATTTAAAGATGGATGAAACGCCAAACAAAATGCTCAGTGGCATGCTAACCACTTTAATAAGCTATAAATAATGACATGTAAATATTGTCATGTTTACCAGGTATGGGTTTGAGTCCCAAGGGCAGCCTTCAAGTTTTTCTATCTAAATAGATTTTACGACAATATTTATATTGTATTATTTATAGCTTTCTTGCTTCAAGATCCAACATTCCAAAAACAAATTATTTCATACTCCCTTGAGAGTTTATAAATGCTTATGATGTCAACAAGGCACACACATACACACACACCTTCTCTTATCTTTTTACTTTTTTCAGTCATGCTAGGGCACTGATTTGTTGAATAAATCAACCACAGTACTTACAATTTTAAAACCTGTTTCTTATTTTATTGGTTTCTTTTGCCAAACTGCTAAATTACGGGGATGCAAATAAACCAACACCAATTCAGAAGTACTGGTAAGAAACAAACAAAGAACCAAAGACATACACATATATTCCATTAGCTGATTTCAGTTTCCATCTTCCAAATCCAATCACTAGGCTTTGGGCAGCCCAAAGCTATTACTGGAAGGCATTTGCCCAAGTCACCTTGTAATGGGACTGAACCTAGAACAATGCAGTTGGAAAGGAAACTTCTTAGTACAGAGCCACGCTTGTGCTCATATGGCTGTGGCTGCATATGTATAGTCATACTATTACCTGTATATCCACACCTGTACCTATAAATAATTATATGTATATATATATATAAAATGTATATATATATATATACATAAATATATGTATATATATATATATATATATATGTATATATATATATATATATATATATATATAT
>NC_068983.1:78948633-78951143 GCF_001194135.2 Octopus bimaculoides
TATATATATATATATATATATATATATATATATATATATATATATATATATATATGTATATATATATAGAAAAAAATAATATATAGAGAAAAAATAATACATATGGAAAGGTAGTAAAATAGTTCATTCGTTGAGGTTAATGGCAAATAAAAGAAGTTTAAGTTCAAATTGTACGAAAGTTCATTACTTCCCTCATGACAGCAAATTTAATAGGTAAAATCGAATTTCGTAATTCATACACAGGAATACCGAAGTACACGGGACGACATAACAGAACATCTAATGTGTAACAAAGTAAAATCCATATTTCACCATCAACGTTATTTCAGTCCAAGAAAATCAAGGCACACAAGTCGATACATTAAACCAACATCGAGCAGGTAACATCGGTAAAGTCAATCCATAATTTAACATCATTTACAATGGATTACAAATATAGGTCGGAATACAAACACAAAACACCTATGGCCATTTCGGGAGTATATCACCGTATTTAGAGCAACATAGGGCACAAACTAGAGATAATTCCCTCTTCAGGCTAAAGAACACACACAAACATCAACGAAGGCATCAGAAAAAAGAAATTATAATTATGAGAGCAAGCTTATATAAATAATATGAACTAGACCAAAAAAAAAAAATAATAATTAATTTTTAATATGCCCATTAGAATAGTCAAGCAGGTTTGGTACCTAAAATAAAACTACTAGGTTTCAAATCCAACGTAAGCTATAATAATAAATAAATACTACCATTGTATCCAGATTTTTATTTCTATCATTACTATTCTTATCACTATTACTACCATTATTACCACTACTAATACTATTATTTTTGTTCTTATTTTTATTCTTATATAGTTTTAGGAAGGTGGAGGAATTATTTGTGATTGCAAAAAGGGATTACCTCAATAAACTTATTCAAGGTTTTCGGCCCAAAAGACCTAAGAATGGAAAGGGATTCCCTAATGCAAAGTATTTGTCATGGTGGAACATAATTCCTTTATGATTTGCAAATTATGGCCATTTTCTTTGACTACTTCCTTCAGTTTCGTTAGTTGTTGACAGCAAACATCTGACTTGATCATTTGGTTCCTTGGAAGCAGCTCACAATACACAGCACACAATACACAGCACACAATACGCAGCACCTTTGTAATCCCACCAGAATGTCAGTATGGTCGTTTTCGATTGATGTTATTGTAGACAATCCATTTTTTATCACAAGAGATGATTCCTTTAAAAAAAGTGGTCGATTTCATCGCATTTGAGGTGCATATCACAAATATTGATTCGTTGTGTTAAGTGAATTTCTTTCAATTTATGTGGAACCTAAATATCAAGCTTCTTAACAAGTCCAAGACATTTTAAGTGATTTTCAGTTGCTGTGCGTGATACCCTTAACTTCTCTGCAATCTCGTGCACAGTTATATGACAATCAGATTCAATTATGGCTTTGATTCAGTCATCATCAACTTCAGTATGTGACCAGAACATTGGTCATCATTGAGTGGAATATCTCCAGAATGGAATTTTTTAAACCATTTCTGACATGTGCATTCTGTAAAGCAATCAACACCATAAACTTCACATATCTCTTTGTGAGCCTCAGCAGCTTTCTTGCCTTTACGGAAATAAAAGAGCAAAATATGGCAAAAATGTTCGTTTTTGCACTCCATGTTAAAATTGACATTGAAATCACAGCTGTAAACAAAATTACGTGCAATTTGCTTCTAAAGTAAGCTAAACGTAATGGCTATCAAAACATTGCTTCTAAAGTATGTCAAAAGGAAAAAATCATACCGTTGGCAAAAATCATTTTAAAAAAGCGCAAATCTATATATTTGCAAAATGCGAAATTACTTTCTTGCCAACCCTATCATCTTCCTTTTAAAGTTCACACTTTCACATTTCTATTTTTAATAGCTACATGCCTTTCCTGCCAAGTAATATTTCCCCATGGCCAGACATATTAAAACAGAATATTGGAAATGAAGGACTTTCATTTACAATCATGCAATAACCAAGACGAGGAGACACTAACATTAACACATACTTACACACATATACACAAACACATACACACACACACACATATATTTAGCTTGTAGTAAATGTTTGACTCCCAACCACATGCTTACAGGTTCAGTCCAACTGACTGGCACTATGGGCAAATGTCCTCTACTATAGCCTGAGGCTGACCAAAGCCTTTTGGACTTGGTAGATGGAAACTGAAAGTAGCCTGCATTACGTGTGTGTGGGGGGTGTATGTGCATGTATGTGTCTTTGTGTCTGCAATTGTCCTCCATCACTCCTTCATAACTGTTGTTGAGGTGTTTATATTCTTGTAACTTAGCAGTTCAGTAAAAGTGAATGATAATAAGTACATGGCTTAAAAAATGTACTGAGGTTGATTTGTTTGACTAAATCCCTCAAGGTGGTGCCTCAGTATGGCTGCTGTCTAATGACTAATACAAATAAAAGATAAAAGATTTATATATATATATATAT
>NC_068983.1:78951239-78952936 GCF_001194135.2 Octopus bimaculoides
TTTATCGTAAACCACCAGTATAGCCTGGCATTGCCCAGGATTAAGTTAGGATTATTGAGCTAATCTAGTGCTTTGTTTCAAACCAAACTAAGTAATACTAACATCAAATTTGAATGAAATCCATTGAAATTGGTAAACATTTGACTGAAAATGGGTTGCAGACAATTTGATTGGGAAATCCCATAAGGAATCGGTTTATCAATTTTTCCACTCATCGATTGTTTTTTTTGGTTTTTTTTTTTGAGAACTTAAATCATTCAAAGATACTTGAGACCTAAGTAACACTGGTATCAAGTTTGAACAAAATACATCAAAACTGGTAAAAGTTATGGTTGGAAATGGGTTGCAGCCAATTTTAGTGAGAAATCCGATAAGGAATCGGTTAATCGATTTTTTATCCTGATTGAATGGAAAACCTCATAAGGAGTCAGTTTATTGATTTTTCACCCCAAATAAGACTTAACCAAACACAACATTGCTAATTCAAAAAATCTATATTTATACTTTAGAACTTGTTTTCACACCCAACCCAGTTCTACAGAATCAGATTCCAATGATTCCGGGATAGGGAAGGGGGACTTTTTTCTGAACGAAAATAAGAGATTTGCAGCATAGTAGGAGGTCAGGGTACTTGATCCCACGCAAAAAATCCAAGGTTTTGTTTTCTTAGTGAAAATCATGCAGGTGTTAATCTAAAAATTTACCCTTTGTTTCTCTTTCTCGCCATTGCTAGACAGGTGACTTAATTCATATTAGCAAACTTACAGATTTCACCAATGTGGAAATTGGTAAAAGTTATGGTTGAAAATCGATTTTTACCACTATCCTCGGGTGCCTTGGGGAAAATATGTTGACAAAAACAAAGCCATGATCGTGACCAATGTCCTCCTAAAATTGGAGTGACATGCGTGCTAATTTGTGGACATGCATAAATTACATTCACGTACACACACACACACACACACACATCCTGACTTTTATAGATAAATAGATAAATAAGTGGTTTAAAATAAATATATTTTAATTGTTGTGTGAGAAAGTATATATAATCTGATTATAAAATATAGTGTCTTTCAAAAACGTCCTAAATTTGAAGACTATATCTTGTGTTTAAGAAAAAAAAACATTTTACATTTTTTATTTTTGAAGAACGCTGTAACTTACTCTCTCTACCTCACACACACTTTCTCTTTACATTTTCTTTTAGACACTGTCAAACTCCTTCTCTCTCTCTCCCTCACATAGACTTTCTCTTCCCATTTTTTTTTTGTTAGATGCTGTCAAATTCTCTCTCTCTCCCTCACACGCACACACACACTTTTACTTCGCAATAGTAAGAATTTTTTACTAACTGATATTAGCAAAGTTCAAAATTGGTAAAAGCTATGGTTGAAAATCGATTTTTACCGCTATCTGTGGGTGCCTCAGGAAAAATAAGTTGACAAAACCCTGCTAGGTTCATGACGAATGTCCTAAAATTGGAGCAACATGCATGCTAATTTGTGAACGTGCATAAATTACATTCACGTACACACACACACACACACACACATCCTGCCTTTTATACAGATGACTTTCTCGTCTTTCCCTAGTGTAAAGCTAAAACACTTGTTTGTTATTCATACACATATCTTTGTCATGTTTTTCCATAAATTTCAACTATATATATATATATATATATATATATATATATATAT
>NC_068983.1:78953853-78954614 GCF_001194135.2 Octopus bimaculoides
AAATAGTGCTATTTACGTGCCACTGGCACGGAAGCCAGACAGCTGCTCTGGCAACAATCACGCTCGAACAGTGCTCTTAGCGCTCCACTGGTACAGGGAGCGCTATATATATATATATATATATATATACTAGCAGCTAAACCCGGTTTCACCCTGCCTGTTTGGATGATGTGGCTGTTATCGTTTTTGGTTAGGCAAATTCTATAACAGCGTTTCTCAACGTTATCATTTCGGGTCCCCTATTTCGATTGGAGCCTCAAGTTGTATGAAGATTTCATCACCCCCTCCTGTCAGAAAATGGCTTCAGGAGTTGTGAAGAAAGAATTTGTACATAGTCTGTTTCTGAGAGCTATTCTATTGGACGTCTGTGTAATCATTAAAGCATTTATTTAATTATGAACATAGAAAGAAGTCCCATCCTCGGAACTTACCAGGAAATCATATCCTTGGAACTTTCCAGGAAATCCTCGATACATTCCATGTATGTATGTATGTATGAATGGCTTCAGAGACACACACTCACATACACACGTGCACGCAGGTTGTTTTAATCGATTTTCTCGGTAACTATGCGGGCTAGGAAAAAATATAAAGTGTGTTCCAATCTATGCACCCGTCTCCATATGTGTGCCATTTTTCACGTGAATCCATCCAGCCGTTTGGCCGTGAACCTCGAGACAAGAAAGAATACAACGGTCAACCATGTTCAATTTATATTATATATATATATATATATATATGTATATATATATATATATATA
>NC_068983.1:78954711-78962076 GCF_001194135.2 Octopus bimaculoides
CATACATACATACATACATACATACATACGTGCTCACCCACGCATACTTATATACATAAATGTTTCTGCGTTCAGTCCCACTGCATGGTACCTTGGGTAAGTGTCTTCTACTATAGCCTCAGGCCAACCAAAGCCTTGTGAATGAATTTGGTAGAGGGAAAACTGAAAGAAGTCTGTCGTATATATGTGTGTGTTTGTGTGTGTATGTGTGTGTGAGTTTGTGTGTCTGTGTTTGATCCTCCACCATCGCTTGACAACCAATGCTGGTGTGTTTACATCCCCGTAACTTAGCAGTTCGACGAAACAGACCGATAGAATAAGTACTAGGCTTACAAAGAATAAGTCCTGGGGCTGATATGTTCGGCTAAAGCCACTGCTCCAGCATGGCTGCAGTCAAATGACTGAAACAAATAAAAGAATATATACATACATACATACATATATATATATATATACATATATATACATATATAGTGAGAGAGAGAGAGAGAGAGGAGGAGAGATAGATAGATACACATACATGCCCACACACATACACATCTATATCGGTTTCTTTGTCCATATATCAAACTATAATGAATGTGTCAGTATTTCTTATGAACAGTTTACACATCACTATACTAAGCTGACAGTCTAGATATGTGTCTTAGTAAAGTTGTATATTTATCTCTCTGTCAAAGTATCAGTCAATAAGTATATCAGTTATATCTATATATCTATATAACACTCCATCCTATTAACTCATTGTCTTTCAGTAGATGGACCAATTTATGTGTGTGTGTGTGTGCTTGTTTGCATGCATGATATATACAGGGTGTCCACAAAGTCTGGGTACATGGAGTAAATAAAATCATAACATAAACAATTAAATATAAGAAATAATAATTTCTTAAAGTATGTCCTAATCCCCATATACCCACTCTTTGTGGACACCCTGTAGATAGATCTAGTATAATAGGTGTGTGTGAGATATATGTGTGCGAGATGTAATTATGTATAATCTCAGTACGTGTATATGAAGAAATTATATAGTGAGCAAGAGAGGAGGGAGAAGGTGATCATATATGTGTGTTTACAATGGCTTAGTGGTGAGGGTAGTCGAGTCATAATCATAAAGTTGTGTGTTTGATTCCTGGCAGTGCATCGTGTGCTTGTGCAACACACATGATTTCACTTTGCTCCAGTTCACTCAGCTGCCAAAAATGAGTAGTACCTGTATTTCAACAGGCCAGCCTTGTTCCATTCTGTGTCACACTGAATCTCTCTGAGAACTACTTTAAGTGTATGCATGTCTGTGGAGTGCTCTGACATGTTCACTAGCCAGGTATTCTGTTGATCGGATCCACTGGAACCCTTGTCCTCATAACTGACGGCGTGCCAGTAATGTATGAGAGTGTATAGGTGTGTGTCCTGGCATGGGTTGGTGAATTTGACTGGAACTGGCAAACCAGAAGACTGTGCCGAGCTCTAACTGCTTTCGTATGGTTTCTACAGGCAGATTGCCTTCATAACACATTTATGTATGTACATGTACATGTGTATATAAGTGTATATAAGGTGCATAGTCTAGTGGTCAGGGTGTTGTATACATCATCACAGGATCATGGTTTTATTTCCTGGTTTGAGCAGTGTGTTGTTTTCTTGAGCAAAACACTTCAATTAATTCATTCAGCTTTAAATGAGTAACCCTGCCATGAACTAGTGTCTTCTGCAGGATCAGTTTTGTGCACTCAGTCATTTATATGCCATGGAAACCACACAACTGGCTCTACAAGTCCTAGGGCTCATAACAGCACAGCACTACACCACAATCTACCCTGCATCCCACCATGATGTACCACACTCACACATACATTTCCCAGGAGACTTATTTACTATGTCTATAATATATGTGTATATGTGAATCAAGGGGTTATGCTTGTATGTTTGACACAATAAGTTTATACGGGAGTGTGGATGTAGAGGATAAGTTTGGTGTTTCTGAAGTGCATGGTTTACAGCCATATCACACTGAATGCACCAGTTCTTGTCCGATATCTGAGGTTAATCAATATCGAGCTTAGTTAGTACTTAGATGAGTGACTGCTTGAGAAACCTAGGCGCAGCAAGCATATCACTTCTTAATGGTGATGCCCCAACATGGCCACAGCTCTCAAGCTGAAACTAGTAAAGAAAACTGTATTGTGTGTGTGTGTGTGTGTGTGTGTGTGTGTGTGTGTGCATGCGTGGTTGGGTGCAGTTATGTGAACGCTGCTATGCCATTTAGACCAAGAGGAGGACCAAGAGAGAAAATGAAGCATTGTTCTTTGTGATAGTGAGGAGCAGGGAAACCATGGTGTGAAATGACTGAGTGGTAGGAAATAGTGTTTGCTTGAACTGATGAATACAGCTAATGGTAGCATTGTTTAAATGGAACTCTTGATTTTTAGGGATATGGGCCATTAATCTATGGATTTGTTTTGTGGCAATGTACAAAAAATCACAGAACTAACATTTAAGTGCTAAGGAATAGATATTAGTCCTCTCAGTTTAGTTGTATCAACAAATTAGATTATCTCATTTACATAACTTAGAATTATTTTTAGTGCCGCTGGACTGGCTCTTGTGCGGGTGGCATGTAAAATACACCATTTTGAACATGGCCATTGCCAGTACCGCCTGACTGGCCTTCGTACCAGTGGCGTGTAAAAGTACCCACTACACTCTCGGAGTGGTTGGCGTTAGAAAAGGCATCCAGCTGTAGAAACTCTG
Source organism: Octopus bimaculoides (assembly GCF_001194135.2). Taxonomy (NCBI): domain Eukaryota; kingdom Metazoa; phylum Mollusca; class Cephalopoda; order Octopoda; family Octopodidae; genus Octopus; species Octopus bimaculoides. The sequence continues at coordinate 78,957,463 of NC_068983.1, forward strand.
CCAAATCAGATTGGAGCCTGGTGTTGCCATCTGGTTCTCCAGTCCTCAGTCAAATCGTCCAACCCATGCTAGAATGGAAAGCGGACATTAAACGATGATGATGATGTATTATATCATTATTATTATTATTCTTATTATTCATTTGACTCAGATTCGGTATTATTCCTGGCAGGATTTATGTGGGTAATAGGTTATTACCTGTAACCTTAGCTATCTACAAGCTTTCAATAGTCTTTCAAGTGCTTAGAACTCTCCTGATAATCTTTCCTGTCCTTAAAAGGCAAACTTGCTGTAGAAGCTCTACAGAACATTCTGCTCCCATCTCCTTCAACCATTTGTCTATATCAGTGGTTTTCAACCGGCGTCCATATAAGACTTTTGGGGATCCATGCAATAAAATAGCAAATTAAGGAGGTACGATAATATTTTAACAGCCCCAGAAAATATTTTGCTTTAGATGTATGAATTGGTATTTATTGCAAGAAACAGCTAGGTTTCTTTCAATCTACACAAGTTAATGTGTGGAGAAAAAAAAAGAAGAATTTTGAAAGAAATTTCTATAAAACCGGTTATTAAACAACGAATGGTTATGGAGGTCCACTGGAATAAAATGGTAATCAAAGGGGTCCGTTGATAAAAAATGGTTGCGAAACCCTGGCCTATATCTTTGCTTACAGTTCCTAATGCAACAGTTATTAATGACACAACAACGATGAAAATACAGTTCTTACTAATAAAAGTAATCTCATAGCACAGGAAAGGAGCAGTGGTAGTTTACTTGATGAGAGACATATAGATGATCTAAAAGAAGACAATAAAGCTAATGCCGACGTGACTGATAAACAAAAGGCAATCTACAACAGAATAAAGGCAAGACTACAGGAGAACGCTAGTGACATTATTTGCAACCTTAAAAAGGTTGACCAGTGGAAGCTGAACCAAGAAACAAAAAATGTGAATGATATTCTGAAATACATCAGAACAAACAACATCACAGAAACAAATAACTCAATCAAGGCAGCAAGTATTGTTGTAGCAGAAAATGTGAGTGTTGATGTCAAGAAAAAGAAAGACAATGGGAGTGACAAAAGAAAAGACCCATGGTGGAAAAGAAGAATACAGGTAGGGTTAGATATACTCTCGGAGGAAATTTTTGTGCTAGACTGAAAAGAGAAAGGGGAGCTTAAAAGCGAACAAAAATACAGGGCATTGAAAAGGAAGCATAATATTAGAAGAAAGGGCTTGTAAGTGGTAATGGAGGAACTGAAGCAGTGCCTCATTGCAAAGAAAGCAATTTTGGTTGTATCTTACCACCAAAAGTGGTAAGATATACCAAAGGTGGTAAGATACAACCAAAGAATGAAAGGTTACCACCAGAATAGGTTATTCAGAGTAGATCAGAAGAGATTCTATAAAGAAATAAATGGAGAGTGTACAGATGAAAAGTTGATACCAGATCACATTGAAAGTCAAAGGTTTTGGAGTGACATCTGGAGCAAAGACAAGGAACACAAGAAGGATACTGAATGGTTGCAAGAACTGAAACAAACAGCAGTCTGTCCAAAACAGGCAGAACTCGTCATTTGAGTTAGGGAAGTGAAGGAAATCAGCAAAAAGATGAGCAACTGGAGGTCCCCAGGGAGCAGATGGAGTTCAAGGCTACTGGATCAAAAGCTTTGGTGAATGTCATGCACGAATAGCTGCACAACTCAACACCTTGTTAAATGCTGACCAAGTAATACCAAAATGGTTGACATTAGGTAGGACAGTGCTGTGCTTGAAAAACATCGAAAAAAAGCAATACAGTAGACAATTACAGGCCAATATCCTATCTGCCACTAATGTGGAAATTATTGACTGGAATACTCACAGAGTCAATGTACGAACATCTGGAAAAAAATGGAGTCCTACCACATAAGCAGAAGGGTTGCAAGTGTAAGTGCAGAGGTACCAAGGATCAACTCTTGATAGACAAAACTGTACTTAGAGACTGCAAGAGGAGGAAAAGTAACTTAGCTATGTCATGGATCGACTATCGTAAGGCATACAATATAATCCCACACTCTTGGATAATGGAATGTATGAAGCTATTTGGCATTGCATCGAATGTTGAGTGACTGCTTGGAAAAAGTATGGTGAGTTGGAGGATAGACCTAACAGCATATGAAAGAAGCTTACAGACAAAAGAAATCAGGAGGAGCATCTTCCAAAAGGACTGCCTGTCCCCATTGATCTTTGTACTGTGCTTGGTACCACTAACACTGATACTGAGGAAAGCAAAAGCCGGGTATGTATTCAAAAGCCACCAACAAAAAGTCAACCATTTGTTATTCATGGATGATCTCAAACTTTATGGTAAAGATGAAGCCCAAGTCAGTTCCCTCGTTGATTCAGTGTATACTTTCAGTTCTGATATCAGAATGGAGTTAGGACTGAGAAAGTGTGGTGGTGTGTCAGTCTTGAAGAGAGGCAAAATCAAATGTATGGATGGGCTATCGATACCGTCGGGGGAGGTTATGAAGCAGATAGAAGAGATGGGCTATAAGAACTTGGGGATTTGAGAAATAGACAAATTGATGGAGAAAGAAATGATAGAAAAATTTAAGGTGGAGCACTTGCGAATACCTTAAAATTTCAAACAAATTTATTTTAGTATGGGGTAGGACCACCTTTGGCAGTAATTACAGCTTGAATTCTATGAGGTATGGACTCATACAAAGTTTAAATTGTTTCCAAAGAAATTTTTGTCCATTCTTCAGCTAAAACAATCCCCAGTTCTTGTAGTGATGATGGTGGAGAATATCGATTCCTTACTTGTTTTTCTAAAATGTACCATAAATGTTCAATAATATTGAGATCTGGGTACTGTGATGGCCAGATAAGATGTTCAACTTCACTAGAACGTTCCTCATGCCATTCAGTAACAACTTTAGCTGTGTGTATTGGTGCATTATCATCTTGAAAGATTTCGTTTCCCTCTGGAAACAGTTCTGCAACCAAAGGATGAATTTGATCAGATAAAATGCTTAAATAGACTTGACTATTAATTCTACCATGAAGGGAAACCGTTGGGCCTGTGGATTTCCAAGATAAAGCCCCTACCAGATCATCACAGATCTTCCTCCATGTTTAACAGTTGGAAGAAGGCAGTCTGGGTCAAATACTTCTTTTGGCTGTCTCCACACGTATACTCAGCCGGTGGTTAGAAATAAGGTAAAGGATGACTCGTCCAAAAAAATACCATTCTTCCACTGCTCTAGAGACCAATTCCGTAGGTTTTTACTCCACTCTAAACGGTTTGCAACGTTTGTTTATGAAAGTAGTGGTTTTCTGATTGCAGCCCTACCATGAAATCTGGCTTTGTGCAGCTCCTTGTAAACAGTTTTTTCAGAAACTGGGTTCTCGAGGTGGTCATTAAGCTCTGCAGTAATTTTGGGAGCTGTACTTTTGTGATCCTTTCTAACAATTCGCATAAGAGTCTGACAGTCCCTATCCGAAAGTTTTGATTTTCTTCCGGAATTTTGTTTCGACAAGGAGGCTTTTCCCTCTTTCTCAAAGGCTGTCATTACTTTCAAGACAGTATTTCTTGATACATCAAACATTTCAGCTATTTTCGTTATGCTAGCACCTACCATACAAGCATCAGCAATTTTCCCTCTTTGAAAGTTTGATAGATCGGTCATTTTAATGAATTTTAATTACCTTTAACTGATGATATCTGAAAAGAAACAGCAATTTTAGCAAAACATATTAAGCAGGACTAATAATAAATCAAAAAACAAAAATAAACCAGCTTTTGATGGTTTTATAGATATTTCAAAATTATGATGCTATGATGCTAGGTGTTTCCATAATTTTATCCAACCCCTGAATATAAATCTACACAAATACATATATCCATGCCCACTCATCCATGTATAGATCCAGAAGAAGAAGCTTCCATAAGATCACTTGACAATGAAGAATAGTAGCTAAATCTCTCCTATACTCTAAAATTGTTCACTTTTAGTAAAACAGTATTTTATTGACAAACTACAAAACGGCTTCCAGTAATTGTTTCTCTTCTTCAAACTAGTAATTAGAATTCTGAATATTTTACAATCAGTGACCAAGTTTACTTCAGAAAAAGAAAGAAAATTCTTTTGAAACAGCAAGATAAATTATATTGAATATCATGTCTACTCTTTCAAAGATATCCATAAAAATTCAGGACTTCAGAATTACTTTCTACAATTTCCTGTTTCTGTAATAAAGCTTCTTGTGAAATTATCCAAAAGCAGTTCAAATATTTAATACATGTAACTGGATAAAATAAATTCTTATGACTATGTTTTTCTGATATTGTCATTAAGTTTACACAGTAGATGATATATTTTTGCTTCACAAAAACTTTTACAAATTCAATTTCTAAAATACATTCTGTTAGTTTGGAGTATCACTATTTCCATAAAATTCCTTTATTTAGATAGCCTGTGAGTTATGCTTCAGCAATTTGTGTGTGTGTGTGTGTGTGTGTGTGTGTGTGTGTGTGTGTGAGAGAGAGAGAGAGAGAGAGAGAGAGAGAGAGAGAGAGAGAGTGTATATATATATATATATATATATATATATATATAT
>NC_068983.1:78962378-78963197 GCF_001194135.2 Octopus bimaculoides
TATATATGTGTGTGTGTGTGTGTGTGTGTGTGGTATGGTGGTGGTCTACTCCTTATGCAAAGTTTGACCAACTCCTGTACCTACACCTTAGAACCATCATGGCATCTCATGTGGTTTTTTAAACCAGACAATGTTTTCAAAAAGACACCCACATACATTGCATATCCGATTTGGACCACCAACAGCTGCAGATAAGTTCTGATCTTTGTGGATCTAAAAATGTTTTTTGAAACCTCCATTAGATTTGCAAACCTTCTGGCATACATTGCATTCAAAGGTGTGCACAGACACATAGGCAGAATAATTGGTGGAGATTCATTTTCCATGGGTTCACAAATGAGATTTGAGCCCAGCAAAAGAAAGGCATAGTCTGTCATAAAGGATAAAATCATTCATGATTTAATCCGGTGGTCAGCACGAAAATAAAAAAACATTGCAAGTAAATTTTTCTAAATACTATATTGATAATTATATACATAATTATAACAAGGGATTGGAAACAAGACTATCCACATGCTGAAAATAGACACCAAATGACACTAAAAACCACCTTAAAAACTCCAAAAACACAGGTTGTGAATGGTAAAAGAAAAGTAATAAATCAAACTTTTAGTTAATTGTATATTAGAAATAATTTCAGGTTAAAACTAATAAATACTTACTGTCATCATCAGCATAGATATTCCAGAGAATAAATGTACAAGTATCTACACATACTTATATGAGCAGCAACATCACACAGTAATATATATACACACTTGCAAAAGTATACAGTATATATATATATATATATATATATATATATATATATATATATAT
>NC_068983.1:78963249-78974874 GCF_001194135.2 Octopus bimaculoides
ACACACACACACACACACACACACACACACACACACACACATACACACACACACATATATATATATATATATATATATTACATATATATTCTTTTATTCTTTTATGTGTTTCATCATTTTAGTGTGACCATGCTGGAGCACTGCCTTTAGTCAAACAAATTGATCCCAGGACTTATTCTTTGTAAGTCTAGTACTTATTCTATCAGTGTCTTTTGCCAAACGATATATATATATATATATATATATATATATACACACACACATATATATGCACATACATTTACACACACAAACCAAATGCAAACACATATACACATATATTTTTGTATATGTGTATGTATGTATAGTAATTATTTGTTATATCATTTATGTTTCACATTGACAATGTTTTATAAATATTTTCTCAATAAATCATATCACTGAGTTGTGAAAATGATAACACTTAACTTTTTACGTCCATCACATTACTTTTTTAATGCAGAATTTTTTTACATCAAAATGAAAAACTGTTTACTTGCTTTCATATTTCTGAATTTTCTCTTTTATTCTTCTTTGTTTTAACAACAGCTCAGCAGAATCATTAGTAGTATCATTAACTTACTTTTATATTGACTGTCAGCCGACAAGATAACCTTCTTGAAATAGCAGTTAACTTTCTTGAATTCACACCCAACCATCTTATAAAGTAAAAGGATACATTTGATAATATTGTTTGAGATATATTATGTCTAAAACAGATATTGAATAGTTAAGCTGGCATACCTTTGACCAAAGGTCTATGCTCAGTCAAAACTAACTTGGAGCTAACAACTACAGTGTTACTATTTCATTCTTTTGTTGTATCAATTATATTGAACAGTTGTTTTGTCTTTATATTAAGGAGAAGTTTTCTTGAAAACCTCAAGAGGGACTAATGTTGTATTAGTGGAGTAAATTAGATTTATCACCTGGTTTAATCTCATTATCTGGCATTGCCTTCAGTGAAATCTACTCTGCTGCAAACATTCCAGCCATTCTGTTTTATTTTCTTTCTCCAGTCTTGGTGTCAAGCATCTTCTTAAAGCTCCTGGACACTACCATTTCTCCCCTCATTTGGCATAAATTTTAAAAATAGGTTAAATGTTTTATAAACAGGTTTGTATGAACCACAACCATTGACTGATCAAGTCTGCTGAAAGAAATCAGAAGCAAGAAATCAATACTGTGGACTAATGTGTGTATGTATGAGTTTTGAAAAATTGTAGAGACAGATTTATAAAAAAGAAATTAGAACTGATCTGTAGTTTGTTTCACATATTCAATATTTTCTTCAAGGTTTTATATCTTTAAACAAAAATGCTCCTGTCCTTAATTGCAGGAAAGCCTTCCCTCTTATTGTTTATAGCTCAGGAAATGAAACTGATAAATTTAGACCTGAAACAATATTCAAGATCCACTACACTTCATTTCTTCATTAGATCATTGTTAATGTTCCCCCCAAAATACACTAGTCCAGTTTCTTCCAAATTGGGTTCCGAGGAACCATAAGTTTGTATGATAAACTTCCAGAATTCAATGAGATAAAGTGATTTTTAAAGAAATTTGATAAATGATTTCTTTTATGAAAAGATGGTAGTCCTCATTTTCAAAATAATGAATTGTGAGATAAACATCAGTAAAAACCTTTGTGCAATGCAGATGATGAGTTGAGAAAAATATGTAATGTGATATCAATAAATGAAAGCATGGAGAAAGATGTATTACTTTACATAGATTGTTTAATGATCCAATATTATTTCAGGACAAAATTTCATTTTCCAAATGAAAGAACAACATGATAAAGAGAAAAGATTTGTTACCTTACATAGCTTGTTTAATGATGCAATAATATTTCAGGAAAAAAAAAATTCCTTTCCCAGATAAAATGGACTGCTAATAACATCAAATTTCTCTGAACTGCTTGGTTATTTTCTTTCTTCTCAAAGAGTTTGTAGAAATGTATTATTGGCAGGTGACTCTATTTCAAAAGGTGAATTTTTCTCAAAATATTATTGGATTCTTAATCAACCTACGTAAGCTAATACAATATCTTTTATCTTTGTTTTGATTTGGTGACATATATTTTGCTTATCCTCACCTGCATTGCTCAAAGGATTTTGTCACCATTTATCTCATTTTCACATATTGCAATGCTTCAAACAAACTACATTATTCTATTATAATAAAATGTTTCGTTTTAATTTGTTTTGTTATATTTTATTAATTCACTCTAAAACTATTTTTGTTTTATTTAACATCATTATTAGAGTTAAAGTGGTGGTTGTTGCCCATGAAATACAGGCATTGGTCTGGTGATTTTCGAAAAATTGTATGCAAGTTCATTGATAAAATTAGTTTGGGAACTACTGCACTAAGCTGTCTACTTCTAATAGTGGTGAAATTGCTTGACATATGTAGTAGTTTACAATCCTTCTCTGATTCATTTCTTCATTCCTTGGCACCAGACATTCTCAAAATAAAATTACATTCATAATTATCATTGAAATTTCGACGATGACATCGTTGTTGTCTTTATAATTTGCATAAGGATTACATCAACAACTTTATTGCAAACACTGGCCTGGAATGTATCCAGGATGGACCTAGAGGCAGTGATGATGGACCAAGAAGTGTGGTAGGTGGACTTTGTTGTTGTGGCCCAGGTTGGAAGCTGGCCATAATAATAAAGATTACATGCTAATTCAATAAGTTTTAAAGCCTTTTTTAGTTGGTTTTCTATTAGATACCTACACATGGCATTCCTCTTAATCTTTTTAATTCTTTCTCTACGGTATACTGTGCTCGTTATTGTGTTCACATCCATCCATCCATCCACACATGCACACCCCCACGCACGCACATACATACATGGGTATTTATGTTTGTGTGTATATATATATATATATACGAATACAACTTTTATTTATTCACATCTCTGTTATTTTTTGTGTTTTCATTCATTTATCAGTTTATTTGATAATCTAAAATTTACCCAATCAATTTGAAAATATATTTTTTTTAATCTATATAATGATGATTATCTGAAGAACATCCAATTTTGAAAGTTTCTGAGTTTAAGCACAGCTCACAGAATGTTTTATTCACAAGTGAGTTGAAAAAATGACTAGGAAGTTTACTTTGGTATGTTTGAAGAATTAGTGAGTATATGAAGATATATTGAAACTGGATAATAGGAGCTCTAAATATTGATTTCAAATTTTGGTACAAAGCCAGAAAGTTTAGGGGAGGGGATAAACCAATTCCATCAATCCCAGTCCTCAACTGGTACTCATTTTATTGACTCAGAAAAGATGAAAGCATAGTCAACCTCAGTGGTATTTGAACTCAAAATGTAAAGACAGACAAAATGCTGCTAAGCATTTTGCCTTTTGCCTGGCGTGCAAATGGTTTTGCCATCTCACTGCCTAGGAGCTCTATTATATATTAACTATAGGCTTTGATGATAAAATGAAGATTAGCTAGAGTGTGAGTCACATTGTTATTTAAAATTGTTGAACCCATTGTTCGTAGCAAAAAGTTACAGTAATAAATACCAAAGTGAGTGTAAACTGCAATTTCAGCAAAATTTAAATAACTTCTATACAATCATATGCTTTCAAGAATCAGATTCCAATCTTGTTTGATTTGTCTGATCTTCTCAAGCTTTTTTTCTTTACTTTCATCAGCAACAAGAGAGATTGATTGATTTATGTATTTCACCATAGATGTTCTCATTCTTTTCAAACTCTCTAGCTAATTCCTTTTGTCATCTATTTCTATTTTTTGTCCAAATAACATGTCGGCCAGTTTATTCCCATTGCCTTTAGTTGAAGTCATTGTGTTGCAAGTGTTCATTCAAACCAGGTGTTCAGTCTGAGTATAACATAGTATGCTGAATAGCTGCTGTTGATGTTGCTGCATATTACAGCAACATGTACGTAATAGCTTTTTCTTCCTGCCAGTGTCAAGGGGGCCATGCAAATATCATGGGTGTTGTCCTTACACATGTGATTAAGCCATAAAAAATTATCATGTTTTATTTTAGGTAACATTATATCAACAATTGCAATCTGACATTTCGTTTGTCTATCACTTTCTCACATTTTCACAAACTAAATGTGAGAAAGTAATAGACAGAAAATAACAATGGTGATGAATATATCTGCTTTTTCATGCTGCACAGTTTTTCCAGCATCTCACAACTCAGTATAGGCCTTCATCATCTGGGACATACAACAATAGAGAAAACATTCTATTTACATGTATAAATTGCATATTTTGCCATAGTTTTCAGTTAGATGCTCTTTCTATCCTGCCAACCAGTTTACAGAGTGGACTTGGTGCTTTTATCATTCTATATGCATTAGAAAGATCATCCACAGCAAATCTAAAATGTATCCACTAGTATACATATATCTTAATAATTCTAAATTGTTAGCATCATTTAATATGGACAGCTCTTTGATATACAAAGTTCTTTTTTTTCTTTTTCTTTATTACACTGCTTCTCTTAAAATGCGAGAATTAAATGTTGTTTTCTATAAATTAATATCTATAAAAAACATTACCATAAATGCAAAAATGTTGAAAATATCATTATACTTCAAACTAAGTAGTATGATATTCCTTTTTATAATCATCATCATCATTATTATCTTCATCATCATTATCATCATCATTGTTAGTAATGTTAGCATCATTATTATTATTATTATTATTATTGAAACTAAGATAATACTTAAAAGGGGGAAAAGTGTAGAAAGAAAATATTTTTTTAAATTGCTTGAATTAAATAGTAATCAGGAATTTTCTATAAATTAATCCAAAAAATTATTATAGATGAGAAGCAAAATAAAAATATTTTTTCTTTAAAAACATTTTTTTCTTTAAAAACATTTTGGTTATTGAAACTAAAAGAAAAAAACAGAGCTTCCATAAAATTAGATATTGAATTTTTTTGTTAATTTTTTTCAAAAATATTTGAATATTTTTTAATTGTTGAGGAGATTTTTTTTTTAAATAAATTTCTACTCAGCTAAGTTGACAATTACCAACTATTATCAAACATTTAAACACTTCATTATATTTATTTCTTACTTTGCCTCAAAGCTACAAACTTATAGAAGAAGAGCATAGTCACTTGAAATGATGCCATATATTACTGGTATTTAATTTATCAATCTCAGAGTACAAAAAGCAAAGATACACCTAAGTAGAATTTAAACTAAAATCATAGAAAGACAAAACTAAACAGTATAAGCACTGCCCATTTACTATGAACTTGTCACCTTCAACAACACATTGTATTACAGTCTTGAGTAGGCAGACAGTGCTGATCAATGATCAAAGAGAATGATTTCAGAAATTCAATATTACCACTCTCACTTTTAAAGGTACGTTATTGTAATGGCTGATAGTTTATTATCTACGATAGAGATGCAAGGAAATATATCCTAAATCTAATGTCAGATTGGCCTGTTTAATAGTACAAAAACTCTTTCTTTCTCTCTATATAAGTATATATCTCTCACTTATGAAAAGTGGAAAGATAGTAATAGTTAATAGATAAAATGGTTCCCACTAGATCAGTTTCAGCAAATGCAGTATTTACAAATTCTAAGTAGACAAAAGAATTCTAAGTATGGAGAACATCTGTTAGTAGCACAAGTTCGAAATGGTTTTATTATCCTCAAAATTTTAGATATTCTAAAGTGATTTTGATATGATGGGTCCAAATGTAATATGCAACTTTCACCCCTCAACCATTCTACTCTCTTTATATCTTTCTTTGTTTCTCTTTCCATAGTTTATAGATTTCTTATGTAACATTTTGTTTATACTTTATACATATGTGAATCTTTTCCATTAAATATGCTAACCCATGTGGCATGGCAAAATGGACATAAAACCAGTGAGAGATGAGAAGAAGATGTTAAGAATTATGACAAGAATGATAACATCAATGTCTTTTACAAAACTATGTATGATGATGATGATGAAAGGGATGATGGTGACAGTAATGATGACAGTGATGTTGAATCTTGAGTTATAGATTTCTGTTGAGAACCACTGGCTATCAAATTCTTCATAATCATTTCCATAACCTTTTGACATATTAGAAAATAAGCCAAAAATATAACAGACTGGATAACCTCTTCTTTCCAAGGGATTAAGAATACAAGAAGTTATTTCCATAAAACAACTTAAACTGCATTGTCTCTTATAGAATTATTGGTGGTCTTATATATATATATATATATATATATATACACACACATAAATATATACACACATACACAAACAAGCACACACACATACACACACATATATACACATGCATATACAAACATACATGTACGTACACACACACACACATATATATATATACACCTACACACACAAGCACACACACACACATTCCAATACATACACCCTGTGGTCAGTTTATTATGTACATCTAGTAATGTATAAACTGAATACTGAGTGAATATTTAAATTATATTATATGTGATATTTACCAGACATTTTCTGCAAAGCAAATGTCAGATTTATTCATTTTCACACTAACACCAGAAGAATTATACATTTTCTGAGAGCATATTTTGTTGGAAATGGCTTTTGTTGTGTTCTTAATTGAAAAGTATTATTTTAAAACTTACTGGGTGAGTTATATCTTTATGCTGTTAGGAATTCTCTTGAATGTACAAATGAGAATTTATAGTGTCAACTTGTATGTCGATAACATAGCATTTATGCCATGATGTGTCACAGTCATTAAAATCTTGAGAGTTCAAGAGTTAGAAAAATTATGCAGACAATATGAATATATTGTCTTATAAAGCTAAGGGTTAAAACTTTATGGTGCTACATAAATGTTGGTGTGAATGAAACTTTTATTGCTAAATTTTATCACTGATTCTTTTATTCGTTTGCTGATAGTGTGCTACTTTTTCTTAGACTGTGGCGATGCTGGGGCACATCCTTTATGTGCTTTTTGTCAATTACATCAACCCCAGCATATTATGTGGTACTTATTTTGTTAACCTGTATGCAAAGCAAAAGCTACTAAGGAATGTAATCAAGACAGTTCAAAATGTGACAGGGTATTTTCATTTGTACGCATCCCACACCATTATACATGCACACAGTGGTCGACTGGGTCTAAAAATATTGGTTGCCCACCCGCAACTACAATGCTATCATTTAATTATTATTTGTTTTTTTTTCTTTTTTGTTAAAAGTATTCTTTTCAACTGTCTACAAACACCGCCAGGCTGAAATAATTAATGCATTCTTCCAGGAGTGAATAAAATATTCTCAAACTTGAGGGGATGGGACCCTTAGATACTAACATTGGCCCCCCTATATGGATTCTAATGGCACAAGGGCCCACTTGCCATCGGGCAAACTAGCAGCCTGGCCAATCCACCATTGCATACACGCTTACATGCATAAATACACACACACACATATGCAAATACAGACTCATATACACATGTGTGCATGCACACACACACACACACAACACACGCATGCATCTTTGATGATGAGGCATCATTCAAATACTTATATTCAGAATACATTATGATTGGTTTGATCTTCAAAGACAAGGCTGATAGTTCAAAAACTTATAATTTTCTTAAAACTAAACTCATCTCAAGCATTTAAGCATTTAATGAAGGCTATGGTTTGTTAATTAAAAGATTTTATTGAGTTACTGCTATTTTTTAACACTACATTATCTCTGATCAAGCAGACCAATTACCAAATTTGATCCAACCACGACCCTATTTTTTACAATAGGCGCAGTCTATCTTGAACTACATTTTACATATGAGATTCACTTTTTAAAGATGTTATAGTGTAATTTAATAGAGATTTTGTTGCTAATCATAACCTTTAGCACACTGATTTCCCCCTGTCACTGCATTATTTTTGAGGGAGTCAAATACATGAGCACCTACTTTTTAAAAATCTTTATTGAAAACAATGCTAAAACTGTGTATTTTAAACAATAGTCAGGATTCTTCCATAATATAAGTTTTTACAAGAGAAAGACAAAGTAAAATAAAAGTGGAAAAAAAGAAAAAGGGGAGAGAAAATAAAAGAGCAAAAGAGAAGAAAGAGTAAAAAATATGTCAATGCAGTGCCAAGTGCTTCAATTGGTCACACACTACATGGTTCAACGGAACCAACTGGAACAAGCCAGCACACTCACAGCATTACCAGGAGCACTCCACATTCCAATGGTTCTGAAATAAACTTTAAGAAGTGTTTATTTTAAGCACCCCTCTCAAGGCAACGAAATGCGCCTACAGCTACAGGGAGAAAACTTGTGGGTGACAAATTGCAACAGCAGTGTAGAGAAGGTGTCATCACATAAAGAAACGTTTTGGTTAACCCTTTTGTTACCAACCTGGCTGAAACTGGCTCTGGCTCTGAGTACAAATGTCTTGTTTTCATAAGTTTTGAATTAAGATCTTCCACCAAACCTTAGTCACAATTTTTGTTCCTAACACTAGCTTAATGATAACTAAGTTATTTTACTAAATTCTTTGTTATATTTAAAGTAATTGAAAGAAACACAGAGCATCTCAAAATAAATACAGTAACGAAAGGGTTAAGTGAAGATTTTACTAAGTTGTATGGTACGGTTTATGTTAAATTTTCAATGTCGTTAGGGTTGTTGTTAGCTGCACATCAATTGTCTGATAAAGCAAACCTATACACTTATTCAAGGCATGATCAACTTCTCTTTACTCTATAACACTATTTATCCTTCAATTTCTAAGATAACAGGATGTGATTTGAGAAAGATTTGGCCAACATTTCCGATGAGTTCACTCATTATATAAAGATTCTTTTATTTTCTTGAAACTCCATTGTCTTCTGATCTTTACTTGTTTCAGTCATTAGATGGTGGCCATGTGGGGTCACCACCTTCAAGAAGTTTTAGTCAAATGAATCAATCCCAGTACTTATTTTTTAAAAGCACGGTACTTATTCTTTTGATCTCTTTGTCAAAATACTAAGTTACATGGATGTAAACACACCAACACCAGTTCTCAAGCAGTTGTGGAGGACAAAAAGACATACAGACAAACATTTTTTTAAATATTTAGCAGAAACAACAGAGTAACTCAAAGTCTGAGAGTTTCATGCATTGGCACTTACCAAACTAGTTTGCTTCTGCTAAATATTAATAAAAACATACATATACCCATATTTTGATTTCTGATTTTCCTGTTTGCATCAACAAACACAACAGGTTGCATGGCTTAGTGGTTGTGGGTGTTCGGCTCATGCTGGTAAGGTTGTGAGTTCGATTTTCAGCAGCACATTGTTTCCATGAGCAAGACACATTATTTCACATCTCACAGTTCATTCAGCTGGCAAAAATGAGTAGTAACTGTATTTCAAAGCCTTGTCACATTCTGTGTTACACTGAATCTCCCTGAGAAACATGTGAAGGGTATGTGTGTCTGTGGAGTGCTTAGCCACTTGCACATTAATCTCACAAGCAGCCTGTTCCGTTGATCAGAGCAACTGGAACCCTCATCGTCATAAGTGATGGAGTACCAGTTACTGTGAGTGCGTGTGCGCGCTTATGTGTGTGTGTATGATGGGCTTCTTTCAGTTTCAGTCTACAAAATCCATTCACAAGGCTTTGGTCAGCCCAAGGCCATAGTAGAAGACACTTGCCCAAAGGGTCATGCAATGAGTCTGATTCTAGAACCATGTGGTTAGCAAGCAAGCTTCTTACCACATAGCCAAACCTGAATTCTAGTTACCTGTTCCACCTTATTAATGTTTATATCCATCATGTATTTTAGTGACGATATGTGAATATTTTTAATTAGTTGAAGTTTAGATGCCAATCATAAGACAAAAATAATGACTAGCTATTTATGCCTTTTTATCACAATGTTTAGATCATGGTTGAACATTGCAGATTGTTACCAGCTTCTGAGATATATATATTTCTTAAACCTATATAGAGTGTTATATCTTCTTCATGCAATCTATGTAAAACTAAAATTTTCCCATAAGCAGTGACCAAAGTAAATGTTAAATTGCCTTCATGCTGCATCTTTCTGGTAGCTGACCTCTTCAGTGCTAATAAACCCTTTAAAATTAATACCCTGCAAACTGAGAAACCTGTGTTTAATGATGCTATTTTCCTACACGTCTGCTCCAATATTCTTAATTATCTTATTTTTTTTTTTTGCAATTTTCAAAATTGTGTATGTGTGGTGTATGTACAGACAGACAGACTGACAGATAGATAGATAGATAGATAGATAGATAGATAGATAGATAGATAGATAGATAGATAGATAGATAGATAGATAGATAGATATTTTGTACCAAAGGTGTAAGTGGTAAGTAGGCCTTAACATGCTACCTTGTTTAATATCACCAACTGAACATAAGTTGCTTTTAATGGAATCTACTCTGTTGCAAGCTTCACACCAGAACCCTTGGCTCCATTCATGCCACCACGATTTCCTGCAGACATTGACCAACGGATTATCTTACTGAGGATCAGTCTCACTTGTCTATGAGGGTCTGCAAAGGTCATGGACCTTGCCTCTTCTCTTCTAACATATAAAAAAAAGCTTATTTGGAAAATATTCTATCTTTCTCTATATATATTTCTCTCTCTCTCTCTCTCTCTTTCTCTGTATATATACATATATAATGTGTGTATATATATATATATATATATGTCTTTCTGTTTATATTTCTGTCTCTTGTTCTCTCTCTCTCTTTTTCCAGTCTCATACTATTTAATCAACCCCCACTTAACACATCAAATAATTATTATCTTTTTTCTTTAAGATTTAACAATGAAATTCAGTGCCATGCTATCGTCATTAAGTGTCAGCCATATCAAACTTGAAGCTTTGACATTTCAGCACATCCTAATTTTTCTTGATATTTATATAACTTACAGCTGTCACCTGTCATAGAATTTATAATGTCACTATCTCCAATAACAATATTTTGGGTATCCTACACAATTATAAAGAGAGACAACATTATAAGTAATCAGCTAATAAAATACTGAATTAATTAGATTAATATATTAGATAGCATTTTACTCTGGAGGCAACTTGTGCATCACACTGCATTAAGAAACTGTGAAATTGTATTTTTAAGAGTAATAGCATGACCTCACACAACTGGAAAAGTCAGTAAAAAAAGAAGCAAATGAATATATATGTTTCTGTATGTTATCTACAAATTTAAGAAGCTACAAAATCTAACAAGGATTAGTTTTCATGTTTCAGCAAATATATCTCAAGGACAAGCTCTATATGTAACATTATTTTTAATTAGCCCTATTTTCTTACATGCTGTTCAATTGACAGTAATGCAGGAATCCTGGCTATTCTTATTCAGTAAAGAAGAAAATAAAAAGAAAACTAGTTTGTCAATGATATATTCTAGAATAGATCAGTTTCAAACATGATGTTAAAACTGAATCTACTGGCGACATAAACTTATATTTTATAGTTCAGCACATATCTCTCCTTCCATTGCATATACCAATGTAATTTACTGCTATCATATGTGTGTGTGTGTGTGTGTGTGTGTGCGTGT
>NC_068983.1:78974884-78988071 GCF_001194135.2 Octopus bimaculoides
TGTGTGTGTGTGTGTGTGTGTGTGTGTGTGTGTGTGTGTGTGTGTACATATCATATTAAAATCAATAGATTACATAAAGTATTAACAGCATGCCTTCACTAAAGTATCTTTGTAATCAACATAAGCTGGGAAGTTAAAACCAAATATGACATAGGATGGCAACACTCTCCCTTAAGCAACAAATAAACCAAGATTGTTCTGCTACTAGCAAGAACAGAAATAAAGAACTATTTCTATATTACACCAGGAAAGCTGATAAACTATGAATTTTATATTCACGAAGAAAAAAAATATAATAAAATTTAAAAAAATAAACGGAAAGCAATTTAAAAATTTAACCAAAAAAATATACTTTGAATCTTCATGCTTTTAAAATATTTCCCTGATCTTTAAAATCGTTAAAAATTCACAAAATTCTGTTAATGTAAAAAAAAATTAAGAAGAATTTCTTGTTCTAGCTGATTGCAATTATGGTTTGAATAAAAAGATATTTTAGTAAATTTGCTGATTTGACATGTGAGTCAATGGGCAATGACACAAATGATTTCCTGAATGTATAAGTAGAAAATTACATGAGCACAGGCAAAGCTGTATGCTTTAGAAGTTTTGCTTGCAACCATGTGGTTACAGTTTCAGTCCCACTGTATGACATCTTGGTTGAAAATTACCTTCTAACTGGAGTTTCCGTGGAAAGAAATTGTGAGGAAGCCTGTTGTATATGTGTGCTTACCCATGTATGTGTGTGTTATGTTGTATGTCTGCATGTATGTGTGTAACCTTTATATGTCGTGAGACTTCAAGACTCAACAAGACTTAACAAGTAAAAAGAAAAGAAGATGTAAGATATAAACATGAGTTAGAAAGCAAAACAACAGTGGCACTCCCTTGTCATTCTTGCTATCAGAAATGCAACAGTTTGGTATGTTGTAAATGTATATCCAATCACACCTTATTGTCATTGTTATCATTATTCTCATCATTTTAATGCCATTTTTTTTTTTTTTTGTTTCTGTTAGGGGTTTTCTTGTTTTTTCCCCTTGAGGCATGAATTATACAAATCTACAATACAGCCCATTTTTCATTGGGCACCATTTCATTTATGAGATCTAATATTCATTGCCAGATCTGGTTTGTCTATTTCTGCTCATATTAATTTATCCATCAAAATAGGAGCCACTTCACCAAGAGGAATTTGAACTTGTACTCGTTACATCCTATCTCAGATACAATCTTCTCTTTTATTTTTACTATTGCCTAAATTGTTATTCATAGTCCTAGTAGATCAATATCCATATTCAGTTTCTGAATACGTTACAGCACACATGAATTTGACCCACCGAAGTATGTATAGTTTCAGATAAAGTGTGCTTTATTTTCCAAGGGTGAGTTGAGCTCATTTCTCTGTGACTGACAAAACTCTTACAGTCGTAAAAGAAACTATTTTATGATAGCTACTTAGAGTTAGTAGAACTCAGATATTGATTTAGCTAAATGTCTTCTACAGAGAAAAGAAGAAGACGAAGAAGACGAAGAAGAAGAAGAAGAAGAAAAAGAAGAAGAAGAAGAAGAAGAAGAAGAAGAAGAAGAAGAAGAAGAAGAAGAAGAAGAAGAAGAAATGGATTAATGAAACAATTTGATGCTCTAATAATACTTCTTGCTTATTGTAAAATTGTAACAACAATCAAGAACTCATTTATATTTAAAGATAAAATACATGTTTTAAATATATTCGTTGTTGTTGTACTGCTGCAAATGATCTAATTTTATTTCTGCATTGAAAAGATAAAAACAAAATGTACATTAATATATAGTTCTTGAGCTCTAAAAGTAAATGAAATTTCTTACCCTTGTATTGGTAGAACCAATTCAATAAAACTATTACTTTAGTAGATGTCTCACTAAGGAAGTGTAAATTCATAGATACATTTAAATAACTGTCTATCTATTAATTTAATTCTCTTTTAAACTGTCACTTTTCTGCTTCACACTTTTTCTTTCCCTCTTTTTCCATCTATCTAACAAGGTATACATGGATATATATATATATATATATATATATATATATATATACGTATATATGTGTGTGTATTTATATGTCTATGTATGTATGTATGTATGTATTGTGTGTGTGTGTATATATATCTATTTATTTAGGTCTGTTCTCACTTCAATTTCTCTCTTTTCAGATGAATTAACCTCAATAGTCAATTTAAACAGAGATATCCATATATCAAAATACCTCCTCAGTTATATTTGTGTTTGTTCAAACAAAGAAAATCAAATCAGTTCAGGCAATGTGCTGTTTGTGAGTCAGTTAGCTCAATATAACTTTACTTCTCAGTCTTCAAATTAGCAGACAGTCTTCTTGACCTAAACAAAATGAAGCAAAAAATCTATCCTCACTGAAGTAACAAGTATTTCACAGTAATATTCATAATTTCTCAGGAGATTTATTCTGTCTATGCAAAGAGAGGTATTTTGGTGCTCATTCAGAAAATTGTTATATATTAGAAATATTCTACTTTATAGAAATAGTATTAAATATTACAATTTAAAACTGATGGTCTTAACGGTGATGGAGTGTTAATAGATATTTACAAAAAGGCAAGATAGAAAAAAATATATGAAAACTAAAGCTGATATTTGTTATTTTTATTTCATCACTTTTCTTTGTTTTCAAGCAAACTTTAGCTTTAATCTACTCCATTGTGAATCAAAAAATTGTTTGCTGGTTGCAAAAGTTAAATTCAATTCATGTTTTCATATTGGAATAATTTATAGAATAATTTTTGAGAAACTGGAGAATAGAAAAATCTGATGTGAATGGACAGCTTCGAAGAAGTTAACCTTTTGCTTTGTATTTAGCCACAGGAATATTCATTTCAATCATTAAATCATCGATAAATAAGTTTTATTACAGAACAAAGCTAAGGTCTTTAAAGCTGAACCAAGAAAAAAAAAGAAAGGAAAGGGAAAAAAAAAAACATGAAACATATAGAGCTACTCATTAATGAAAGTCTATGTATGGTATTCTATTCATAGAATTTTTATATTAAAATAGATGTTTATTTATATTAGAGTCATCTGATGTGATTATCTTTATATTATATTCTTTAATTTAGCATTCTATAGCCAACAAGGGAGTGGCTATGTGCTCAACTGACCTGATAGCCAAACAAGTGTCCATTATATTGTACCCTACCTTCTGAATGATGGAAGTATAAATAGGATAATGTAATCCTATAATATACATTATATTTGTATAAAAGGGAAAAGAGGTTATTATGCTTATATTGCCTTTGACCTTTGGCTGTGTGGTTGGTTAAGGAAATACAAAGGTGTGCTGAAAAGTTCTTGGCTTTAAGGGTATCACAAAAAGCCTGGTTGGAGGCTCAACCTTCCAAGTTCTTTTACAGGGCTTAGAAAAACTGATGGACTGCTGCAATAAGTGTGTAAATCTGAAAAGGTAATATATTAAATAAAATCATAATTAACTGATTCCCCTGTATTTTCTTTTACCCAAAGCCAGGAATTTTTCAGCACCACACACACACACACACACACACACACACACATACACACACACACACATATATATATATATATATATATATATAACATAAATAATATATAATTATATGCATATATCCATACATATATGTACATACGTACATCTATATGTATACATACATACATATATGGGTACAGGATATCACAAAAAACGTTAAACACAATGAGAAACGAAAACATAAAGACGAAGACAGAAAACGAAGTTTTTTTCGAACAACGAAAAAAAAAACAAACAGAGAAATGAGACATGTAACATAAAGAATATTTCCCTTCTTCACTCCATAATTGCCCATGGGCATATGGCGTAGTGGTTAAGAGCATGGGCTACTAACCCTAAGATTCCGAGTTTGATTCCAGGCAGTGACCTGAATAATAACAACAACAACAAAAAGTACCTTAGGAATGAGAACCCAGGTTCGAAATTTCCCCAAGACACCTGATGTAGGGTGGAGGGTATATCAGCCAAAACATTGTGTTAACAACAAACAAGATGAGAACAAATATCCGTCAAATATAAATAATGTAAAATAAGGTTTCTTTCAGTTTCCATCTACGAAATCCACTCACAAGGCTTTGATTGGCCCAAGGTTACACACGGTGGGACTGAACCTGAAAGCATATGGTTGGGAAGCAAACTTCTTATCATATAGCCATGCCTGCACATATTTTACAAATTTTTGTGCAATGCTTCCAATTGATGCCAATATTTCTCTGCATTAAGTGTTTCACTTTGGCTAAATACTTCATGATTGACAATGCCTTTCATATCACACAAAACACAAAGCACAAACTTTTTAGCTGTAGTCCTGGTTTGGGGATGGACTCTCCTTTTTCAGTGGAAGCTAACCATTGCCATTTGTGTTGATTTTGATTATAGAGAACCCACTTTCATTACTTGTGATGATTCTACCAAGAAAAGGATATGGTATCAAGTCTATTCTTCTATGAAGAGCAGAGGGCAACATTTTGATTAAGCTGAGAAGCAGTCAGATGATGAGAAACCCACTGAATAAGTTTAGATGCTTTTCCTAGTTTGTGAAAATGTTTTATGGTTGAAGTGTGACTTGAATTGTACTATTTTGCTTATTCACATGCAGCTTGCATTGGTTTTCCACGACTACAGTTTTCAAAACCAAAAATTCCTAGCCTTGGGTCTGCCTACCTCTAGGAGAGTCTCCAATGATGGCACAGGGTGGGAAAATTTGTCAATTATGTTCAAAAATTTAAAGGTGAGTACAGTCATCACATCATTATCATCATTGTCATCATTGTCATCATTATCATCATCATCATCATCATCATCATTGTTTCAACATCCATTTTCCATGTTCACATGGGTCCAATGAAATTTGTAGAAGCAAATTTCCTACAGCCAGATGTGCTTTGTGTTGCCAACCTACAGTAAAATAATATTTCCCCATGACCAGACATGTTTTTACAGAAGATTGGAGATGATGGACATTGGATGCATGATGTTTACTACTGTCACAGTAAGTCGGGGCATAGAAACAGTAATACACACACACACACATTTCATTGTTCATCTTTATTTGTTTCAGTCATTTAGCTGCGGCCATGCTGGGGCAATGCTGCGAAATGTTTTTTAGTCAAACAAATTGACCCCACACCTTTTTTTTTTCTTTTTAAGCCTGGTACTTATTCTATCAGTCGCTATTGCCAAACCACTCAGTTTTATACATACATATACATATATATATATATATATATATATATATATATATATATATATATATATATATATATATATTTGATGGGCTTCTCAGTTTCCACCATCAACCAAATTCACTCATAAAGGTTTGGTCAGACCAAGGATTATAGTAGAAGATACTTGCCCAGGGTACAATCAAGTGGAGCTGAACCTGAAACTGTGTGGTTAGAAAGCAAACTTTCTATCGCACAGCTATGTCTGCACTTGTATATAATTAGTTACATGCATCTTGCAACTGGGAGATGAGTATGGGAAGACAAATGTGTTGTTAGTTATTAAAACCAGCTTACTGAGTAAACAGACTTTTTCAAAAGCCAGGCGTATGTGTGAAAATTTATTTAAATAAATGGGGCTTTTGGTTGTGAAGTGGATGGGAACCAACGATATTGGAATTCTATCATTAGCATGGTCAATCCTGATGTGATTCCATATGCTTTCTTCTGTACAGTACTGATTGTCTCATTATTTT
Organism: Octopus bimaculoides; assembly: GCF_001194135.2. Lineage (NCBI taxonomy): Eukaryota > Metazoa > Mollusca > Cephalopoda > Octopoda > Octopodidae > Octopus > Octopus bimaculoides. Next base: position 78,980,653 of record NC_068983.1, read on the forward strand.
TACTAATAATACACAGTCATATGCCAATAATATTACACTGTAATCCTCCTTAACCTTCTGCACACAGACATAATTCACAGTAACCTTGAACCCTCATGACAAACAGCACTGAATCCATGAACAGAGATGTTGAAGACAGTTGTCAATGAGAACATGACAAACTAGTCTTTCTGCAAAGGGAAAATGGCATAATTGCTACTCAAATCAAGGAAACAATCTTGCTACATCCTTCCTGCATATAAATAACATTCATAATTAAATCCTGCAAAAGTCACTACAAGACTCACAATTTTTATCTCACAAATATAACATAACAAAAACAGTATTTCTAAGACTAAGTTTCTTTTCTTTCTTCAGTACCAGAAAATGCATCTGAAGGAAGTGAATTGGCAGAGTTGTTAGAATAGCAGATAGAATGCCTTGTCATATATCTTCTGGCTCTTTCTATTTTGAGTTCAAATCCTTCTAAGGTCAACTTTGGCTTTCCCTCTTTTTGGGGTTGATGGAAAGGTACCAATCAAACATAGTGCATTCACAGAATGGAAAAAATTTTGGAGCAGATGCTTTGCAGGATCTGTCCTGATTTTTAACATTCTGAGTTAAATCTTGTTATGGTTTACTTGGGATGTAGACTTAGTTCATCACACCATTACCTGGCACCTTGAGTGGATGCCATTAGTGGACTCCACAATGCTGTAAGCATTTGTGACAAGTCTCCACTCTGAGGATACTTCCCTCCCAGCAATCTCGGAGCCCTGTAAAAGGTCAATGATGCAGCCCTTCCACCTGTTTAAAAGATGAAAAAATAAATTACTACACTACTCACAAATCTGTAATGATTCTATTGCTATTACACACTCAAATACCTCTGATTGCATCTAAATATAAGTCATCTGAGTGGCCAACAGTCAAAAATTTGCACCCTCCACCCTGTCAATCAGATGTGCCACTTTCGTCTGTATTTTTTCTATGACTACTTCTTTGGTCTCTGCTCCTCTCAATTAGCAAGTTGCACATATTTTCATCCAAGCATCCCTGATAGACTTGTCTCTGTCCTTGTCATTCTAGCTGTATCTCAGCTACTAGATTCTCTACAAAATTCATTGCTCGATTCTTCTTAGCTGCCCACATTTTTTACCTCCCACTTCTACTTTTTCTTGTAAACATCAATATACAGAAGTTCAAAATGAACATTAGTCTCAATGATGAGAAATTCTACAAAGGTAATAGACAGAGGGCAGTTTGTTCAATCAACTCATTTCTAATCTCTCAACACTTCTATGTAACTTCCATTGGTGAAAACATAAACAAATCTGTGAAATATTCTATATCAAACCTCAGAAAACTTTTATTTCTTTCAGTAATTCTATATCACTCAAGAATTTATTATCAACTGAGTTTATTATAGGACTTGGTTAGAAGCAAAGGAAGCATGATAAAATATGGCAATGTAATATGGTTAATTAAACAAAATGACATATGTTTAGATACCGGTACACTATATTTATAAATAATGAAAAATGTCAAACATTTAGAAATAATGCATAAGTGTATGATTATACATAAATAGAACCTCCTATTGAGAGGTACTTAGAAGCTAGATACAGTAAATAATTTTTTTTTTTTTGCACTTATGACTTAAGATGTTTTTCTGCATCTTTGATTAAACCAAAGACTTAGATGATAAAATGACACAGGCACAGCTACTACATGGATAAAAATTTAGCTTCACAACCACATGGTTTTAGGTTCAATTCTATTGCATGGCACTTTGGGAAAGCTTTTTTTTACAAAAGCTTTAGATTGATTAGTATCTTGTGAATTGAATTTGGCTGATAGAAATTGTGTGAAGAATCCATCATCTGTCTCTGTGTGTGTGTGTGTGTGTGGTTAATAAGTTCACATTTCAACCATTTGGCTTCAGTTCAGTTTTTCCATGTGGAGCCTTGAGCAAGTGTCTTTTAATATAGGCTCTTGTTGACCAATCTGATATTTATGGAACTTGCTAAAGAAAGCAAGGATTTTAACATCCATTTCTCCATGCTTATTTGGGATCAGACAGAATTCACTGAGGCAGATTTTTCTATTACTAGAAGCCCTTCCTATCACCAATTCTCACCTGTCTCCAAGCAAGGTAATATTTCCTCAAGGCCAAACCAGCAAGAATAGTAGAATTATTAGCACACCAAGCAAAATGCTTAACTGCATTTCATCCATTTTTACATTCTGAGTTAAAATACCATGAAGGTTGACTTTGCCTTTTGCCTTTCATCTTTTAAAGGTCAATAAAATAAGTACCAGTTGCGTGCTGGGGTCATGTAATCAACTTGCCCCTTCCCCCAAAATTGCTGGCCTTGTGCCAAAATTTGAAACCAAATATTTCCTCAAGGTTGAACATCTTTTCATGGAAACAAATTATGCTACTCATATGATGGTGATGCTCATTTACAAGTGTCACATGTCAAAACACGGAGACATAGACACATGCACACACAGACATGCACACACACACACACACATAATAGGCTTCTTTCAGTTTTTATCTATTAAAATCTACTCACAGGGCTTTTGTCAGCTCAGGGTGATAGTAGTAGAAGACACTTGCCCAACTTCTAGGTGCAATCCCATGGTCATTTGTGACTGAAGGGGGTCTTCACCCTTACCAATAATGCATGTATAATACAAAAACATGATTCAGACTGTGATAATCAATAAAATAGAAATAGAATTTTAAAAGTTATTCTTCCTGTACAGTCTGGTATCAAACTGATCTATCGTCTGGTGGTGATCAACAGTCCAGTGATTGATGACTCCTGCACTTGATAATAAACAAAAAGTTACCATTAAATAGGATCTGGTATGATCACAGCTGAAATATCTTTAATTCCAGGTTCGTTTGATCAAGTTCAGACTGGGACTCTAACCACAAGAATAAAGATTAATGGAAAGTATGTGTGGACTGAAAATGACAACCACCATCATCAGAATTATTTTAATGTCCACTTTTCTATGCTTGCATGGGTCAGATGGAATTGTTGAGATAGATTTTCTTGGACTGAATACTCCTCCTGTCCCCAACCTTCATCTGTTTCCAAGCAAAATAATATTTCTCTATGTCTGAATATTGCTTGTACATCAATGATGTTAGTGATGTTTGTTTATAAATATCACATGATGTCAAAACAAGGAAACACAAACATACATATACACACACTTGCTTATGTACACACACACACATATACATTTGTATATCTATATACACACATATATAACAAGTTTTGTTCAGTTCCTGTATACCAAATCCACAACTATAGCCTTAAGCATTGGTTAACTTCAGGCTATCATAGAAGGCACATGACTAAGGTGCCATGCTGTGAGACTGACCTCAAAAGATGGGAAGAAATTTCTTAACCACACAGCAATGTTTGTTCCTACTTCATAACCACACAGACTTTGAAAGACATTTACATCTCTAGCAATTTGAGAAAGATTAAAAAAGGTCACACATCACTGTAGGTTAATGAAATACCTAAGAAATGTAGGAGAGACTATTTATGTGAAACATAAACCAACTAATCTACAGTTTTATTTTTCTAGAGAGACATAAAGAGAGAAAGCAGAAGAGTGATATAGTCATACATCAACAGTTGCATTACCACATTACTAAATATATATCAAAGTCAGTTTTGCTAATATCAAAATGAATCACTCATATATTTACACATAGTATATCATTATCATTAATGCAATCATTATAAAACTGTCAAATTTAAGTATGCTTAAGGCAATTTGTACCAAAGTATTAGTATCTGACAACTCAATAAAACCCTTGAGTATATCCAGTATACTACATACACACCTACAAGGGGATGATGAAAAGTTCCTGGCTTTGGGTAAAAGAAAACACAGGAGGAACAGTTAATCATGATTTTATTCAACATATACCCCTGTCAGGTTTGCACACTTATTGCAGCAGTCCTTCAGTTTTTCTAAGCCCTGTAAAAGAACTTGGAAGGTTGGACCTTCAACCAAGCCATTCGTGATACCCTTAAAGCCTGGAACTTTTCAGCACACCCTCATATGTGCGTGCATGCACACACACGTATATATGTACACAGTGTGGACCAATATATACATTATATACACACACACACATATATAATATATATATACATATAAATATATATATATATATATATACATACATATATATATATATATACATACATATATATATATATACATACATATATATATATATATATATATATATATATATATTATTTTGGTTGAGTCAGTCTTTTGTTACTCTGAGTTTCACCTTTGGGTGCACAGTCAATACTAAATGTATGTATGTGTATATGCATGGTGGTTATCTACTCCTTATACAGAATTTGACCACCTCCTGTACATACACCTTAGAACCATCATGGCATCTGATGTGGCTTTTTAAACTAGACAATGTTTTCAAAAAGACACCCACATACATTGCATATCCGATTTGGACCACCAACAACTGCAGATAAGCTCTGATCTTTGTGGATCTAAAAATCTCTTTTGAGGCCTCCGTTAGATTTGAAAACCTTCTGGCATATATTGTATTCAAAGGTGTGCACAGACACATAGGCAGAATAGTTGATGGAGGTTCGTTTTCCATGGGTTCACAAATGAGATTTGAGCGTAGCAAAAGAAAGGCATGGTCTGTCATAAAGGATAAAATCATTCATGATTTTATCAGGTGGTCAGCACGAAAATAAAAAACCTTGCAAGTAATTTTTTCTAAATACTATATTAATAATTATATACATAATTATAACAAGGGATCAGAAACAAGACTCTCCATATGCTGAAAATAGACGCCAAATGATGCTAAAAACCACCTTAAAAACTCCAAAAACACAGGTTGTGGATGGGTAAAGGAAAAATAATAAATCAAACTTTTAGTTAATTGTTTATTAGAAATAATTTTAGGCTAAAACTTATAAATACTTACTGTCATCATCAGCATAGATATTCCAGAGAATAAATGTACAAGTATCTACACATACCTATACGAGCAGCAACATCACACAGTAATATATCTACACACTTGCAAAATAAAACTTGCCACTGGTACAGGAGCCAATCAGATGGACCTGGCATCAGCCATGTTCAGATGGTGCTTTTTATGTGCCACCAACACAGGAACCAGTCAAGGGGCACTGGCCACAGCTACGATTTTGGCTTTATTTGACTCAACAGGTCTTCTCAAGCATATCATATCACCTGATGCATATATATATATATGCTGTGGAGTATTCCGACGGTTTGAAATTTATTGAGTGAATATGAACACTGACCTTTGAAATTTGTTATACATCATTAGATGTATACCTGACTTTCCTATATAAAATTAAAGAATATAACGGAACGCTGAACTCCGGACTATCAACTTAAACAACATTTATTCAGGTGGTAAATATATACATCTTTAGCTCTTGTTGTTACAGCTTCTATGTGTGTGAGCATAGTTGTTGGGACGTTGTTATGTAGATGTGAGCGAGCTGTCGAGTGTAAGTCCGAAAGATGGAGAGTGACAGCTATACACGTAAAGAGACTGTCTCTAGGTTGGAATGTCAGAGACACTGCTTGACACGTCCACGCTCTATTGCTGGCCAGCAAGAAAGAGATAGAATTAAGCGGGAAAGCTTGCTTGTTTAATTCCACGCATGCGTGAGACTACGCATGCGCACGGCGTTGCTACAGGGTTCCCTTGCCAGTGCGAGAAACGCACGATAATATTAAATCTGTTAGAACACCTGAGGCAGGATGGCCACTGAAAACCACCCACAAGAATGTAGCACAAAACACACACAAAGAAAAATTAAAGAAATGAAATGTACACTCGTGTGATACATGCATGCAATGTACAAATGAAATGACAATGACAACTGTCCAGGAAACTGGAATCACGCGATGTAAAAGTCTGATTGTTTGTTTTCCCTGAAAGGAAAGGAAATATATGAGTGCACAAGTGTGTGTGTGAGTGAAAACACAGAACAAGTGAAAGTGTCTGTATAGAAAAAATCCAGTTCGTACAAGAGTTACACAAGTTGATTTTGAATGTCCGTACTCAGGAAGTTGTGGTCAAGGAGCAGAGCTATAGTTGAGCGTCGGAATGCTAGTTGTGACTGGTTACCCGATACGGAATATTCAATTCGGCTAGCTCTTACTGTTGTGCGCGAGTGGAAACATCCACTCTAACAGAGTCGATACAACCGAGTGTGTTGATCTGGTGTGTCCCTGGTGGTGGGGTTGTTGGCGCACGACATTGTGGTAGACAGTACATTGATGGTGAAGACGTCGGCGCAGGAACTGTAATATAGCTGTGTTCTGTTTGTGTGGTGGTAATGATCTGTTGAAACTTGGCGACGTCGGGGGGAATGCTTGTAGTTGGTAGTAGTAATTGTTGTCGTCACGGTGGTAATCTTGGTTGAACGAAGCTGGTGGCGAAAAAGCTGTTTGGTGATGAGTGTTTGAAGAGGTGCGCTTATTACAGACGATCGACAGACAAATCTCTGTACGGCCATTAGCGAAAACCTCGAAGAAAATTTTCTTAACCCAAGATGAAAAAAACGACCGTGCGAACTCAAAAAGGAGAAATGGTGACGAATGGAAAAACAGAGGACTCCTTTTATTTAAACGTGTCACACGGTCGAACACCAAAATATATATCAAAGATGATATACAAGTAATTATGTTATACTACGGTAACATAGATTTCGTAAATACCAGTAATGAGACGATATAAACAACCATATGAAATGAATAACAAGAGTTATTGTGTGGCATAAAAGATGTATGTGTATGTGAGAGTGTGAATGCGACATATAAGAACATAATAAAAGACAGGCCGTCTATATGTATGTGAAATATCACAGCAGAAAGAAAGTCAGTACACGAGAGTTTTATACCAAGTTTTTTGAGTACACAATAGGAAATATCACAGGCTGTAATTCTTGTCTGTTTATCGTGAGTGGAAACAGCCACTCTAACAGAGGCGAGATAAAAAAAAACGCGCTTGTTGGTGTTGGTAATATGTAGTTCAGTCTCCATGGCCGTATTTGTTCTTTAGTCGGGTTCACCAGTTATAAGTTGGTAGTCCAGAGTCCATGCTGCGTTTTTTCTTCGTCGAATCACCACTTTATAAGAAAGTGGGTTATTGCAGCTCAGTGGGCTGCGTGTTCGAATCACGTCGGGGGTCACCAGTATAGGAAAGTTGGTTATACATCATTAGATGTATACCTTACTTTCCTATATAAAATTAATGAATATAACGGAACGCTGAACTCCGGACTATCAACTTAAACAACATTTATTCAGGTGGTAAATATATACATCTTTAGCTCTTGTTGTTACAGCTTCTATGTGTGTGAGCAT
>NC_068983.1:78988861-78990951 GCF_001194135.2 Octopus bimaculoides
TGTCTTTGAGCTTTTAAAGTTCAATGGTAATCCATGTAGATAATAGTTGGAAAAATAAGGATGCATGAAAATTGAGAGTTGTGTTAGTTTAAAAAAGGAGCTAAAAGTTTATGTGTTAAGCAGGAAGTGTGGTGTCAAAACAGGAAGTGTGTGAAAGGGGAGACAAATCTCTTTAGTTGGAATTATGAACTCTTTGTCAATAGGAAGTTTATGTCTGTTCCTAGAGAAATAAGGTCACTGAGGGGTTTGTGTATTAAGAAATGATTGGAATTTCTCTATGAAAATATTCTCCTTGTTGATTCTTTCTTGTGTGGAGATTCTGTCTTTACATTGATAGAAAGGGAATATAAGGAATTTAGGGTTTTTGCTTCTGGAGCAAGAGTCTATGTGGCCACTGAGTGGAACTTGGCAGTGTTAGTGATGTAATCATAACTCCAACTAAAGAGATTTGTCTTCCCTTACACACTTTCTGTTTTAACACCACACTTCCTGCTTAACACATAAACCTTTAGCTCCTTTTTTAAACTAACACAACTCTCAATTTTCATGCATCCTTATTTTTCCAACCATTATCTACATGGATTACCATTGAACTTTAAAAGCTCAAAGACAATATAATGTATTGGTATATTTATTTTTTTATATATTATTTTTTTTATATATTATTTTTTTATATATTATTTTTTTCATTTTTTACTTTATTGTAAAACACATTTTCATTCTCCCACTTCTTAAAAATTTGCCATGCAATGAAAACCTTGACAACATAATGTGGAAATCCTGGTTAGGACAATTGTTACTGTTATTTAGCTTCAGGAAACATCGTTTCCAGCTGGCTATATGATGCACTATCTGCATCCTTATATTTTCAAACAAGATATTGCTTTGAGCTGAGTGAGGATGCTAAACTCTCTTGCTCAAAGATATAAGGTCACAGATAGTGTCTCGTATAGCCAGCTGGAGACAATGTTTCCCAGGGCTAAATAACAGTAACAATCGTCCTAACGAGGACTGCCACATTATGTTGGCAAATAATCTTTACTCTAAAGTACTGTTACTGAATGTCTCCTGTTCAGAGATTTAGAAATAATAATTTTTGTTAATATATATATATATATATATATATATATATATATATATATTTATACATGATGGACTCTCCTGTTGAAAAAATCATGTAAGTGTTCAGTTTTTGCTGAACAACCTGCACAAATGATTTGTTTACAATGATTAAATGTATGTGCTGTACTCTATTTTTTACGCTTGCATATATATGTATATATTCCTTCTCTCTATGAAATCGACATAGCCCGATAAGGTGCACAGGTATATCATGCATCAGGTGTTGAAGTGATCACAGAGCAATCTGAGATTATTTGTTTTGCTCAAGAATACAATGCACCACTTGTTCTAGGAATTGAAACCATGATCTTGCGATCATGAGTACATCACCCTAACCACAGGGCTATGCATCCTTACATATGTACGTATATATACATATTGCTGATATTATGATAATTTTATAAACTTTTGAGAGATGAAATAATTATTTTTTGGAATATCTCAAGGCATATACATAAAGCAATAAATAATGGCATGTAAATATTGAGTTTAAATACACTTTTAGATATATGTATTATGTATGTATATATGTATAGGTGTGTGTATATATATATGAGACACCCTTTGGTCATGACTGACCATGGGATTGCACCTAGAAAGTTACCTGCCCAGGCACAAGTCCAGGCAAGGTTGTTTTATGGAAGACCAGCAGTCGCCCATGCATACCGGCCTCCCCTCTCCACACCACCAATGTCATCCAAGGATGAAGCAAAGGCCGATACAGCTTGGCACCTGTGATGTTGCAACTCATTTCTACAGCTGAATGAACTGGGGCAACGTGAAATGAAGTGTCTTGCTCAAGAACACAACACGCAGCCCAGTCCAGGATTCAAACTCACAACCTCACGATCGTAAGCTCGACGCTCTAATCACTGAGCCATGCGGCTTCATATATATATATATGTGTGTGTGTGTGTGTGTGTGTATGTATATATTATGTATATATATATATATATATATATATATAT
>NC_068983.1:78992730-79011180 GCF_001194135.2 Octopus bimaculoides
TATATATATATATATATATATATATATATTATGTATGTATGCATGTATGTATGTATGTATATATGTATATACTAGCTGGTGTACCTGGTAATTCCCGGGGATAAAGATGTTCTGTTGAAACATCTTATTCTGATATAAGAAAGCAATTTCTTTATAAGTGCCACAAAAGTTGTGTTTTCCATCACAAAAATATACAAAAACTGTCAGCTGGAAGAGGGAGAGATTGTTGGAGGTTGGCAAGAGAGGTCATCGGAAGTTGTCTACAGAAGTTGGCGGAGGAGGTTGGTGAGAGAGGTTGGTGAGAGAGGTTGGCGGAGGTTGGCAAGAGAAATTGTTGGAGGTTGTTAAGAGAGGTTGGCGAGAGAGCTTGTCAGAGGGTAGCAAGAGAGGTTGTCTGAGGGAGAGGCATCTTGTTCCAAAATTTCAGTCTTGCAGGGCTTCATGCTACACAATCTTTTTGGTTTTGCCGTTGGGTGCATAGATGAATAAATTTTCCGGATTTCCAACACTAGAGCATCTGACAGAGCTGTCTGTGAGAAAAAGCAGGTCCTGCAAGATTAAGGCCTACCACTTCCAATGTCTGACCTTGTGCTTTGTTGATACTCATTGCAAAGCTTAATCTCAGTGGGAATTGTAGCCTTTAGAAATCAATTTGTGCATCGGAAGGAATCGGGGAATCTTTGGAATGAAAACATCTGCACCACTTGCTTTCCCAGTCAGTATTCTTGCCTCCAGCACTGTCTGCATCATTTTTTTTGATAATAAGTCTTGTGCCATTGCATAATTTGGGAGGATCGAGGTTTCTTAAAAGCATAACTGGGGCTCCAACCTTTTAAAGCAGTTCATGCAATGGTGTGGCACACAGTATCAATTGACTTGTATATTAGACGTCGGAGTTATGGACATTCATAGTGTAATGAAATTTAATTGAAAACCTTGCATGCATTGGCAGCATTTAGTTACAGCATTTAGTTATTTGGAGATGTTGAAAAAATGTCTATTACTGGAATGTGTAAATTAATTACAGCAATATGTATATAACTGTTTAGATATTGAATTAGAATAGACAAAGAATATTTGTTTTATTTTGTAAATACGAAACATAATGAATCAGAGACTTTCTTGAGATCACCATTATCACATTAGAGCAGCTTGTGAAGTAGAAACATCCAGTTATACTCTGACTTCTCGTGGCATTTTAAAGGTGAACTTTATGAAGGCTAATTTATTAAAGGTAATATATGAATGTAGTATATATGCATAGAAATATATGAATGAAGTGTTAGAAGAAAGTGCAATAATAACGTTCACAATCACTGGTGGTCGCTGTCAGTAACTGCATTTAGCTTATGGAGTTCTTGTTATAACTATCGAAAAGCAGCCAGAAGGATAGACATATTGTTGAGAACAAAGCATTTCATTGGAGGTCTGTTATCACCCATTCTAGCTCCTGGCAGCCTAGAAGAGGTTAGAAGGGTCAAGTGGCAAAGACATTATTCTGCTTAGCAGAGGCAGCTGGGAAATATATAACTGCTGTCATTCATAGAAAAACTATTGTTTCACCGTGAGAAAAGTGCTGTTGAAGTGTTAAGTGAAATTTGGTGATCAAGGATCGAATCCACGCTATGTCTGCATGAAGCCACTACAAATATGTTGTGAAAAAAAATCTGTTGTCATGGAGAAAGTGTAACTGTAAAGATGCAGAAAAGTATGTATGTATAGAAATGTATGAATGAAGTGATTCAAATTAAGGAAGTGCAATAATAATGTTTAGAGGTTCACAACTGTGAGTAGGGAAATGCAGAATTAGGTCGGTTGATCGTTGGTTCAAAGTAATCGAACATAAACAATGAAATGGGTTATTTCTCTTGAATGTTTAGAAAAAATATTCTGTAGGTGGTATGATTTATTTCCCTTGGGTGTTTAAAAACAAAAATTAGTTATATAAGACAGATATAAAGGTCCCTTCTAGGGGCCATTTTCAACAATCTAAGTATGTCACGAGGTTTCCAGACATGAGTTCTACTCATGTGTCAAGTTTCATCAAAATCAGTAAAATGATGTAGGAGGAGTTAGCTAACAAAGCCACAAACAAACTGTTATGTCTCAAGCTACTGCTATCTAGCACCTTCGGATGATCTCTACTCAACCGCTACACAACTGCTACTTGACTGCTACTCAACACTACTACCACGGCCAGACTACCTCTATTTATATGTCTTGGGAGAACCTACTTCTTCGCCTGGGGGCGTCGACACAACACAAACGCACACCAATTTTCCACATACGGATTAGATATGTATGTGTGTGTGTATGTATATATATATACATACATGAATTATGTATGTATATATGCATATATGTATATAATATAATATATATATATACACACACACACACATACATGTATTATGTATGTATATATGTATATATATTATACATATATACAAGTATACATACATGCACACATGCATGCATACATACATACAGGGGTACCTATATATATATATATGTACATATATATATATTACGTAATAAGTGTCAACAATGTTTCTCGCAGAGCAGATAAGGAAATCAATATGACAATACATATTAATTCATAATTCTTGGAATGTATACTGACACATGTATTGTTGCTTAGAACCTCATTTCTTTACAGGATTTGTTCTTTTTATCAAGTTAGTCATACTAATGTTGAAGTAACAAAAAACCTCATTGTACACATTTCAATACATGCTTGTTTCCTTAAGCAAAATATGTTTCATTTTGTTTTAGTGAAATTTAGCAGAGGTGTGTACAATATTTCAACAATCTTAATATACAAGGGATAAATTTTAATCTGATCTCGTCCAGTTTAACTTATGAGTTGTAAATTCATGACAATTTATATCATAAATCAATCTTAACATTCTAAAGACTATGACATCAGGTTTTTTTAAGTAAAACGGTGTAAGATTTATATTATGAGAAACTCCTTAATTATCTTAAGTAGTGTTATATCTCTTTTGTTATACTGTAAAGTATGTGAAGGCACATAACTTAGTGGTTAGAGTATTTGGCTCATGTTTGCAAGGTTGTGAGTTCAAAACTGGGCAGTATATTGTATCCTCGGGCAAGACATTTTGTTTTATATTGTTCCAGTTCACTCAGTTGGCAAAAATGTGTAGTATCTGGATTTCAGAGGGCCAACCTTGTCACATTCTGTGTCACACTGAATCTACCGGAAAACTACATTAAGGGTTACATGCGTCTGTGGAGTACTCAGCCACTTGCATGTTAATTTCACAAGCTGATTGATCTGTTGGAACACTTGTTGTAGTAACCAACAGAGTGCTAGTTATCCACACTGTAAAAGTGTCATCATCTTTCGTAGTAATTGATATGTTATTTTACATTGCCCTTTTGTTTAATGCTTTATATTATTATAGTTGTTTAAAAAACAACAATAAATTAGTTGGTGGAATTGGTAGAGTTACTAAGGTTTAGGATAAAGCACCACAAGACATTTGTTGTAGCTCTCTATGCTCTATTTTCAAACCCCTGTGATGTTAACTTTGCCTTTCATCCTTTCATCATCAGCATCACCAGCATCATTTAATGTCCACTTTTCCATGCTTCCATGGGTTGGATGCAGTTTATTTGAGGTACATTTTCTATGGCTGGAGGCCCTTTTTGTCACCCTCACTTGTTGCCAAGCGAAGTAATATTTTACCCATTGTTAGACATGTTCTTGTAGAATATTGGAAATTAATGACACCGCTCGTATGACAGTGACACTTATTTACAACTATCACATGACAGTTTAAAAATCAAGAAATAAGATACCATAGAAACTGAGCCAAATATCTAGCAAGTGTATTCTATGTTTCTGAGATTGCTGGATTTCTGTATATAGGCTAAATATAAGTTTAAAGTATAAAATAAATAAATAAAAGTAAAGAACAACACTGTTTTTAGCAAATACTGATTAATATACTTCTAAAGCAGTATTTCTTTGATCTTTAATAATCCATTTGAACTTCTTTGAAATACCTGTATGTGAAAACTGTCCTATGCATAATATATACATTGAAAATTAAACAAAGAAATGTAAATGACTTGATTATATTTAACAAATAGAATTACAAATTATACACAATAAATTCATTATCCACTCTCTGAGCCCAGTGATTCTTATATTGGTCTGCCATTGCTTACATGCTGTGGAGTGCAATCATTTCCAGACACAACCATACCAAAAATATATCGCAGACATTATCAGGTGAGTAACATTCACAAGGTATGAAATAAAATCCATGTATGGGCTGGTCCTTCAAAGCCCTGAATTGTACCTTCAGGTATGTTAATTCTTATTTCTTTATTGCCCACAAGGGGCTAAACATAGAGGGGACAAACAAGGACAGACAAATGGATTAAGTCAATTATATCAACCCCAGTGCGTAACTTGTGCTTACTTTATCGACCCCGAAAGGATGAAAGCAAAGTTGACCTTGGCAGAATTTGAACTCAGAACGTAGCGGCAGACGAAATACCACTAAGCATTTTGCCCGGCGTGCTAACGTTTCTGCCAGCTCGCCACTTTCAAGTATGTTACTCCTGTGATATTCATACCCCTATAAGGAATAAAAAAAAACATTTGTTTTGTTTACTCCAAGCTAGTGCTCCTTATATTGAACTATTTCATAGCAATAATTGTATGTGACACCATAAGAAACAAAGTCAATATGCAGTGGAGTACAGCTGTACCTGCCAAACTATCTTTTTATCAATATTATTTGTATTTGTAAGGTTTATATGTGTTGCAATGACAAGTGACCGGGACCTTTGGAAATATGCAGTACATGAGAAGACCTAGCAAGCCAAGTGAGAGCATAATCTGTGGCCTCTGACAGAAGTGTAGCCAGCTCACTTATTTGTATCTTTACTTCATTGGACACTAAACTTTGCTTGCAAAGACCTGTTGAGGCAAGTGAATTAAAATCGAAATCGAACCAAATTCGATGACTGGCACCCATTCCACCCTCTCCTTCACTGGACACTAAACTCTGCTTGCAAAGGCCTGTTGGGGCAAGTGAAATCGAAATTGTAATTGAACCATATTCGATGACCGGCACCTGTGACAGTGGAGCACAAACAGCAACGTCCAAGCGGGATCATTGCCAGAGCAGCTGTCTGGTTTCCGTGCCAGTGGCACATAAATAGCACCATTTGAGCGTGATCATTACCAGTGTCGCCTTACGGGCATTTCTGCAAATTGCATGTTAGAAAATCATTCGAGTGAAGCCGTTGCCAGTGCTGCAGGACTGGCTCCTGTGCAGGTAACGCGTAAAAAGCACCATTTTGAGTGTGGCCTTTGCCAGTACCGTGTGACTGGCCTTCATGCCAGTGGCACGTAAAAGCACCCACTACACTCTCAGAGTGGTTGGCGTTAGGAAGGGCATCCAGCTGTAGAAACTCTGCCAGATCAGATTGGAGCCTGGTGCAGCCCACCAGTTCACCAGTCGTCAGTCAAATTGTCCAACTCATGCTAGCATGGAAAGCAGACTTTAAACGATGATGATGATGATGATGATGATGAATGACCGTTCCCAACCCTCCATTATTTTTATAAATATACATACATAAACTTGCCCACACTTATTGTTTGTTATCTCTTTTGTGATATATGCACTGAAAACATTGTGACCAATAAACAAAACAACTATTATTAATGTTTGAATTACAAGTAGAAATAGTTTTGGGGAGTAGATTCTGTTCCTGGAAATTATGCTTTACTTGTGACTCAAGTGGGTGTCATTAGTTTTTTGTTTTGTTATAAACTGTTTTAAAAATGAGATTGTGCTTAATTTTGCATTTTCTGCCTTATTTAGGATGAAATGTTATTTATTCATTCATTTTGCTTTATTTGAGATATTTTGAAACTTTATGTTAGGTTACACTTTATAATAAAAATTTTAGGCATAATCTTCAATGGGGTTTGGGGGAGAGTTTCATAATTATGCTGAAAAGAGAGAAAATTCTATTTGAATAAAAACAAAACAGCTAGAGTTTGACAAAACAATGGAAGATAAAAGGATTCTTTGAAAAATGTCAAATGTGATAGTATGAACAGTAACATGAAGCTCATCACTGCAAACATTATCAATAATAGAATAAGTGCCTGCTAGCATCTCTAACAACAACTGCATCATAACTGAGGACTAGGAAGAACGAGATTTATTATAGACTCCAGAAAAATAGGAATAATGGACATAGTAGGTCATAAAAAAAACATGTTTTCCTTTTCCAAGGAATTTTTTAAAGAAAGGGCAAAAAAAAATAGTAACATACCTCTGCTTCTCCAGAAAAATAGTTAAGTATTTTACATACCCTAATAAAGGAATCAGAAAATCATTGTCCAAACTGTGGCAGAAAGCTTGTTATAAATGAAGGGAGGAACTGAAAGAATATCAACCCTCTTGCAATGCATTGATTGGTGCCTGAATATATGGAGCAATCATCATCATCATCATCGTTTAAAGTCCGCTTTCCATGCTAGCATGGGTTGGACGATTTGACTGAAGACTGGCGAGCCAGATGGCTACACCAGGCTTCAGTCTGATCTGGCAGAGTTTCTACAGCTGGATGCCCTTCCTAATGCCAACCACTCCGAGAGTGTAGTGGGTGCTTTTACGTGCCCCAAGCACAAGGGCCAGTCAGGTGGTATTGGCAACGGCCACATTGAAAATTGTGTTTTTTACATGCCACCTGTACAGGGGCCAGTACAGCGGCACTGGCAATGATCTTGCTTGAATGTTTTCTAAAGTGCCACTGGCACAAGTGCCGGTAAGGCAACGCTGGTAATGATCATGTTCAAATGGTGCTATTTACATGCCACTAGCATGGAAGCCAGACAGCTGGTCTAGCAATGATCACACTCGGACAGTGCTGTTAGCGCTCCACTGGCACAGGTGCCAGTCATCAAATTTGGTTCAATTACGCTTTCGGTTTCACTTGCCCCAACAGGTCTTCGCAAACAGAGTTTAGTGTCCAATGAAAGAAAGGTTGGCATGGGTGCCAGTCATTGAATTTGGTTCGATTTTGATTTCACTTGCCTCAACAGGTCTTCCCAAGCAGAGTTTAGTGTCCGATGAAGTAAAGATACAAATAAGTGGACTGGCTACACCCCTGGCAGAGGCCACGGATTATGGTCTCACTTGGCTTGCTAGGTGGTGGTGGTGGTGGTGGTAATGATGGTACTGTGAAGATGCAAGTGTAAAAGAATGGTTGGATAGATGGTTGTCATGGTGGCAGTGGTAGTGGTGGTGGGTGAGGAATTGCTGGTTCAGAATAAACTCTATAGCATGGAAAGTCCTGCCTGGGATGCATGCAGAGCAACAAAACTGTTCTGCATGAACTCATTCACTGCCTGAACATTGCTGACTTGTGGAGTTATATTGAACACCTGTTGTTGTGTTGGGGATGGGTTTGGCTATCAGCTGAGTCCATATTGAAGATTATTCTGCCATCTTTCTTTGAACATGAAGGGCAAGTAGTCTTCAACTGTCTGCTGGCTTTGGTAGAAGAGGCTGTGTGGCAGACTTGACTGAAAGTGTTGAAAACAGATACTTTCCTCTTCAGCCAAGCCATTTTCAATGCTTGCAAATTTCACTTGAAAAGGAATGTGAGCAAAGTGCTGTCTCAGAGCAAATTTGTTCAAATAAAATGAAAGTGGCAAGGATGAATGAATGAGTCTCCTCTAAATATGTCCTAAGGGTCAGGATGGCCATGGTTTTCAGAGGTTTCTATGAGTAATCTTTGGAAGTCCCCCTTTTGGAGAATTATTTCTTGTTGGAATTTTTTTGTTTGCTTACTTTTAAGTAATACCACATTTTATAGTTGTGTACCATCCTTGATATTTTCTTGAGCCTTTAATGATTAATTAAGAAAACATTATCATTATTATTATTATTATCATTACTATTATTGCACACCAGGCAAAATGTGTTGCTACATTTTGGTCATGTTTACATTCTGAGTTCAAATCTGCTGAGGTCAACTTTGCCTTTCATCATTTCAAGGATAATAAAATAAGTACTAGTTGAACACTGGAGTCAATGTAATCAACTTACCCCTCTCAAAAAATTTGCTGGCTTCATGCCAAAATCTAAAATCATTTTTGTTATTGCTACTACTATTAATACTACTAGTAGTAGTAGTAGTAGTAGTAGTAGTAGTAGTACAGTTGTTGTTGTTGTTGTTGCTGGCACTCCGTCGCTTACGATGTCGAGGGTTCCAGTTGATCCGATCAACGGAACAACCTACTCGTGAAATTAATGTGCAAGTGGCTGAACACTCCACAGACACATGTACCCTTAACATAGTTCTCGGGGATATTCAGTGTGACACAGTGTGACAAGGCTGACCCTTTGAATTACAGGCACAACAGAAACAGGAAGTAAGAGTGAGAGAAAGTTGTGGTGAAAGAGTACAGCAGTGTTCGCCACCATCCCCTGCCGGAGCCTCGTGGAGCTTTAGGTGTTTTCGCTCAATAAACACTCACAACGCCCGGTCTGGGAATCGAAACCGCTATCCTATGACTGCGAGTCTGCTGCCCTAACCACTGGGCCATCGCGCCTCCACAGTAGTACAGTAGATGGCAAAAATTATCTGTTGGACAATGCCTTGTGTTATTGAGTTCAAAACCTGCTGGTTTCAACTTTACATTTCATACTTCTGATGTTGATAAAATATAGTTCCAGTCAAGCACTGGGCTGATTTCATCAACTGTGTCCCATTAGTAATCATCATCATCATCATCATCATTGTCATCATATTTTCTGGATACATTTACATTACAATTGAGATCATTCTTCAAATCTAACATTCTTGGTTACAAGGATTGTGATCTTTATAGCTAACATTTTCCTAGCAATATAAAACATTTTTAAAAGTGCACTATTTCTGAACCTCTTTCATAAAAGGTTTGCAAGGAAGTTTTTTAATCTGTTCTTCAATTCTTTTTATTTAATTACCGTTATAGCTTCCATAACCACGAGTATTTTTTCTTATATCTACATTCCACATTATATTCCATTTCCATTTCTAGATATTTATATTTTGAAAAATGTTCAACCTATGTATGTACTTGAGATAGTTTAACATTTGCATAAGGCACATCAAATAATGTACAAGTCCTATTTTTCTTCTTTTTTTCTTCTTTTTTTTGTTGTCTTTTATGATGATATCATAAAAGTTTGCTCCTCACTCTTTATATATACATATGTGTGTGAACATATTTCAGAAAATGACAGTTTCTATTGTAGTTGTTTTTTCCCTATTCTAGCCTCAAGTTTTTTTCTTTTTATGAGCTTCTTCAGTTGGAATATTGAATTCTTTATATATTTTCCAGTGTGAGTTAGAATGTCATGTCAATTAATTCAACATACCATATACATATAGAAGCTCACTATTGAAGCATGTTTATTGAAAACTTAGAGTGTTAAATTTTTGAAATTTCTATTAGCCTAAAAAATTGCTTACCTTATCCCTAAAATATTATCATTACCTTTGTTCCTTCATTTGCATTGTGGTGATCTTGTTAACACTGGATTGTTTAGTTGCCTCCCTATCAGGTTACATGACCTCAAGTAGACAGTACTTGTCACAGGATATTTGCTGTTCTCAAAAGTGTTGTCTTTCTCAATGTCATAATCTGAGGACAAATTCCAATAGTGTCAAGGTGTTTCTGAAGAGTTTTTTTTTTATCTCTGATCCAAGTGCTCTAATTATATCTGGTACCACTCTTTCTTTACCATTGATGTAATGATCTCCTGGGCAAGCTACATCAATCAACAAACACCTCCTTACAGTACCTTTCTCCATCAAAGTTATGTCTGGCTTTGCATGTTCAAAACTTTGGGTGAGATGCTTAGTGGAATTTCACCTATCTTTACATTCTGAGTTCAAATTCCGCCTTGGTCGACTTTGCCTTTCATCCTTTCAGGTTCAATAAATTAAGTACCAGTGAAACACTGGAGTCGATGTTAAGGGTACACCAAGCACTTGCAACACAACCATATGTGTGCAACATGGTGATCTCATATTAAGATAAATAGCGCATGACCTTGCAGGTGGGGCCCAGTTAGAATTTTCTTCAGATCGAGTAGCCCATCCCACTCAAAAAGGTCCTTGAATAAAGTTTGTTTTAAGGATGATGAACAAAACATCTATGTTTCCAGGGGTGAATTATTCAAACACCAAAGAATTCTTCTCAACACATGGCTATGATGCTCCCCCACTACTTCTGCTCATGATCAGGGATGCATACATCATCAGCTGCTAAGGGATATGCTCAACTGGTTATGGTCAAGCAACTGACAAACAAATCTGTGGTATTGAGTAGAATATTTTCTGTAGCCCATCTTTTATACCAAGACAAAACAATGTACAAGATAACACTTCCAATCAGTTAAAATCAGAAGCCATGAGAGCCAGTGCCTGGTGTTGTATCAGGGAATTATTATCATCATCATCATCATCATCATCATTATTATTATTATTATTATTCAGTAGTTTTATTTTTATAACGTGCTTTCACTTCACTACCGAGCGCAGCTCTGTGCGCCTTGGGTATGTGCTGTGGTTTGCTGTGGTGCTCTTATGTTTACTGTATTGAAAGTGTTTTGCGTAGGATGTGTGCAGTGCCCAGTAGTGCAATTTTCTGTATGTTATATATATTTGTAAGTCCTGGTATTTTTGTTATGTATTTGTCTGAATATTTTTTTATTATACCTAAGGCACCTACTATGATAGGAATTGTTTCTGTTTATTATTATTATTATTATTATTATTATTATTATTATTATTATAGGAAAACTCACAGCTTATTTTGCTAGGTGTAACAGAAAGTGTCAGCTGTCCACAGCCAGCAGACTAAGATGACACTTGTTTGCTGATCATGTTTCAAGAACTCTGCAAAGAATACTTGCAATTGCAAGCAATGCTGATTTTTGTGGGTGTTCTACCTTCACACTTACACTGATCTTTTTCAACCATGCTGGTAGTTGATTGCTGATACTTCCAGGGGCACCAATTACTACTGGTATCACGTCTACTCTCTTCATTGACTGCAACCTTCATATTTCCCATTTTAAATTGTTGTAGTTGTTGATTTCTTCTTCTTCTTTCACATTGATTGTGTTGTCCCCAGGGCATGCTAAGTTGATAATCATATATGTTCTTTCTTTTTCAACCACCACAACAATGTCCAGTTTCCTATGTCTGGTCAGGTGAGCACACTGGATCATTACATTACACAGGATTTTGCAGTTATCATTTTCAGTGACTCCTTCTGGGTTTTTCTCATACCACATCTTTGTTCTTTGTAGGCCATGATTTTCACAGAGCTCCCAATGGATCATTTTTGCCACATTGTCATGGTGTTATTTGTATTCGCATTGAGCCAATTTCAGGCATTCACTAATGAGGTGCCATACCATTTCACCCCTCTCACCACATATTCTGCATTTGTCGCTATCGGTAATGTTGTCAGTTCTGTACTTCATATAATTGGTCCTTAATGCTTGTTCCTGAGCTGCGCATATGAGTGCTTCTGTCTCTATCATCAGGTCACTCTTCCTCATCCATAGCCACCGGTCCTCTGTATCTGTCTTGGTGTTCACGTCTCTTGCAAACTGACCATACATTTCTTTCCTTCCAGGCCTTTTCTTTTTTTTTTTGTTCATTTCTTGTATAAATTTTTCTTTAGTTACACAATTTTCAGTTTTGATGATGCCGGCCTTCTTCGTGTGTTTCAACAGTGGCTCCACAATATTTTTTATATACCACCCTAGGTTGTTTTCCTCTGCTTTGATACAGTCCTGGCAACTGATAAAACCTCTCCCACCATTTCTTCCGGACAAGTACAGCCTATTGGTGTCACTCTTAGGATGGAAGGCCCCATATACTGTCAGCATTTTTTTGGTCTTGGTATCCATTTTCTCCATTTCTCTCTTTTACCATTTTATAATTCTTGCTCCATACCAAAGTAATGCTATTGCCCACAAATTAACTGCTTGGATTTTATTCCATCCAGTCCATTTTGAATGCAAAACCAACTTCAGTCTTCAGAAATACTCCATCCTCAGTTGCTCTTTCATTTCTTTTTCCATTTTCTCATTGCACTCTAGTACACCAAGGTATTTGTATCCTTCCATTTCAATTTACTTAAGTCTCTATTCAGTAATTCTATCCCTACTAGGGACTGTACCTTACCTCTTTTCTGGTAGATTACTCCACACTTCTTGAGTCCAAATTCCATTCTAATATCAGTACTAAACAGTGGACTGTGTTCACCAAGGAACTCACTTGTGTCTCATCTTTACAATACTGTTTCAAATCCTCCATGAAGAGGAGGTGGTTGATTGCTTGGGGTTTTTCCTTTAGTTGGTATCCCAGGTTCATTTTCCTAAGTACCAAGGTCAAGGGTGGCGATAGGCTGTAACCCTGAAAAATCCCTCTTCTGATACTCAGGGTGCCCATGCTTTTTCCATAAGATATCAGTTCAGTTTTCCATCTTACCTTACTTCTCTTCAGGAAACACATTACATTCCTTACAATTCTAACAGATCTAAGCATCTGATGATCCACGAATGCAGAATCACATAAGCTTTGCGATTGTCGATCCAGACCATTTCCAGATTTCATTTTTTCCTTCATTTACAATCTTGCATTACCATTTTGTCTATCAATAGTTGATCTTTGGTACCTCTGCATCCTCTTCTACAGCCTTTTTTTTCCAGCAGTAATATATCGTTCGCATTCAAGAAATTTATACAGTTCTTCTGCAATTCCTCCTGACAATAACATCCACATTAACAGGAGGCAGGAAATTGGTCTGTAATTGTCAATAACATTTCCCTTTGATACATCCTTCAGGCACAACATCGTTCTTGGATTATTATTGTTGTTGTTTTTGTTGTTGTTGTCGTTGTTGTTGTTGTTGTTGTTGTTGCTGCTGCTGCTGTTTGTTTGTTTTTTTTTGCTGTATCAACAACATGTATTTTAGCATTCTCCATTAGTTTTCGTTTATTCATATATCTAGTTGTTGAGGTGGTTTGGCCACATGGAGAGGATGGATAAGGAGCAGATGGTAAGGAGGGTGATGAAGGCAAAAGTGGTAAGTAGCAGAACCTGAAGCAGACCTCAGTTTGTGTGGATGGATGGATGGAGTGAGGAAAGCTTTGGTGGTCAGAGGTGTTGGATTGAGGGCGGCAAGAGAGATTATAAGTGATAGGAAAGCTTGGAGAGTGTTTGTGGATGGATGAGTAAATTGATGTTGCTCAAAGGGGTACAGAACCAGCATGATACGGCAGGGGTAAACCAGCATATACTGTCAGGCCCTGCTATTTATATTGGGAGTTGTGTTCTGTGCCTTGACCCAAGCATGGAACAGGGCTCACCTCTCTAGATACATTTCTATTGTTAATATATATATTATTTACATGTAAGGCAGTGACCTAGCAGAATTGCTAACATGGTGGTGAGCTGGCAGAAACGTAAAAACGCCAGGTGAAATGCTTAGCAGTATTTCGTCTGTCTTTATGTTCTGAGTTCAAATTCCACCGAGGTCAACTTTGCCTTTCATCCTTTCAGGGTCGATTAAATAGGTACCAGTTACGAACTGGGGTCGATATAATCGACTTAATCCGTTTGTCTGTCCTTGTTTGTTCCCTCTGTGTGTAGCCCCTTGTGAGCAGTAAAGAAATAAGAATTGCTAACATGCCAGGCAAAATGCCTAATGACTTTTCATGTCTTTGTCCTGAGTTAAAATTCCATTGAAGTTGACTTTGCCTTTCATCTTTTTGGGGTCAATAGCATAAGTACCAGTTGAACACTGGCATCAATGTTATCGACTTACCCCTCCCCCAAAATTGCTGGGTCAAAATTTGAAACCAATATACATTATTTATATGTAAGGCAGCAAGCTGGCAGAATTGTAAGCACACCAGGCAAAATGCATAGCAGCTTTTCTTCTCTCTTTACATTTTAAGTTCAAATTTCACAGAGATCGACTTTACTGTTCGTCTTTTCTGGGTTGATAAAATAGTACCAGTTTAGTACTGAGGGTCGATGTAATCAACTTAATCCCTTTCCCCAAAATTGCTGGCCTTGTCCCAAAATTTGAAACTAATATATGATATTTACATGTTGAGTCCATTGGGATGGTCAGCTCATTTGTTTCTTGTTCCTTTGAGGCCCAAAAAAATTTTTGTTTTTGAAATGCAAATTTGAAATACAATGACATCTTTAACAACCAGACAGCTGAAGGGAGTGGGATATAATTTTGAAAAGTGAGTCGAACAAACCAGTTGATTAATGATCGAAGACTTCCTTCTCAAAGTACAAAGTCTAAAAAAAAACTATGAGTGGAAAAAGCAGCAGCAACAACAACAACAGCAATCTGTCAAACACCACCACCAACACCAACACTGTCTTGATTCTAGCAGTTAGCAACTATGACAACAGTAATAATGCAGCTTGCAAAGAAGTGTGTTGCAACAAAGAAAGCACACACGTCCACACACACCATCAATACCATCACCACTACTGTGGTTGCTGGTAGTGACAACAACAATAACAACATCAACAGAATAACAAAGCAAAGGAAGTGACTATAAAGAAAACAACCCATCACCACTGCCACCACCTCTACTATTGC
This sequence comes from Octopus bimaculoides, assembly GCF_001194135.2. NCBI lineage: Eukaryota > Metazoa > Mollusca > Cephalopoda > Octopoda > Octopodidae > Octopus > Octopus bimaculoides. Next base: position 79,007,432 of record NC_068983.1, read on the forward strand.
TGCTAACACTACGATCACTACTAGCACCACACTACAACCAATGTGACAACCCACATCAATACCATAAAGGTGAAATGTTTTGCACAAGTGGGAATACATATCTTACAGGTTTCCTTAATGGACAAATACCAATTTCAAAAATGCAGAACATCTACTAAAAATCTTGCAAGCAAGAAACTAATTTATGAACGCATGAACAAATGGGAAAGACTGCCAGAGCGATTATCACCTACAAATATGTCGCATGGCAAATCTTATGCATAGAAATGGTCACACACCCAATTAGAAAGGTATTTGCATGACAAATAGATGGATATAGATTTCACCATTAGGGCCTGACAATTTGGTACTGTCAGAGTACAATTTTTCAATAATGTCCTTACAGGAAAGCAGCCCATTGTTTCCTGCATATATATATAAACAACTTCATCACACCAACGAATAGTGTATCAACAAATCTAAAAAACCCTCTAAGCAACATTTTGAAAAAACAAATACCTTAACAGAATTGATTTCAGAAAGAATACTAGATACTAAAAAAATCTATACAAAAACTTACATATAGAAACATTCACAAGCCAGAGGTTTGGAACTCCTGTCCTTCCATAGTATTAATGCAAGTGATCCTTATCCCTTCCCTCCTTACTTAGAATGGGCAATGTGAATACACATGGCCTTGTACCATGTTGGAAGCAAACCAACCTGATCAATAAACTTGGGTCACTAGACAAAGTTGTGGTGGCCATCAGCAAGACCAGAGTTCTCAATGCACAAGCCTTAACACCCAGTTTCCAATGACTCAAAGTATACACATTCTAAGTTAACTGGGTTGTGAAGCAACATTACTGCATTATTTCATCCCACTTTTCATCACTAGTGGAAGATTAGAATAGCATCTTGGATGTATTTTAGGTCTGTGCTTGGCTATCTGAAATGACAGGGCATGCAAAAGCCTCACAAACCTGCTCAAGTGTTTCCAACTGGATTTCCTATAAGTGTTAATGTGGTCATGAACAAAGTACATTATGTCCTCCAGATTGTAACTTGTTAGAGAATTCTGTAGGCCAATAGATGGGGATAACATAGATTGTTTACAATTTAAATGTGAATTTAAATGTCAATGGTCCATATTGTTTAAAACAGCAATATCCGGAAGATGTTAAATGATTTCCTAGCATGGCTATAAAGAAAATAATGATTAAGAGTACTTTGGGATACATCTGGTCTCAGCATAATGAGTCAATATTAATAAATGAGTGACAGGTGAGCAGAATTGTGAGATGCTCTGATACAATGTAACTAGTGGGTTTTCACCCATATGTAGGTACATCTATTTTGTGTTTACATTGTTTAAATTGTATCAAGCTTTATTTATTCTGTGTTTCTATATAATTTTATTTTATTTTGTGTTCCTTAATCTTTGCCAGATTGTTAATATGCACATTGTATAACATTCTTACTCTCTCTGCAGTATTGTATAACTTTGCCTTGTCCATCCCCACATCCATTTTAGCCTTCATAATGTAATGTTTTATTTATAAATATGTATGTATGTATGTATGTATGTATGTATGAATGAATGAATGAATGAATGAATGAATAGATGAATGGATGGATGGATGGATGGAGCCCTTATGCTGAATAAATAAATTATTATTGCTGGTGTTGTTATTGTATCCTGGGCAAGATCCAACATGTTGTCAAGCAGCTCTATGAAATTTGGATTATTACCAAGTTTTACAGGATGAATTTATTTTTATTGTAAACAAGGTACTTCGGAATGTGTGAATATTTATTTCAATACCCAAAGTAGACAAAAGTTCTATCTTTTAGACATTCTTTGACTTACTTGTATTTATATTTTATTCAATATGCCATAGGTGCTAATAAGAAGAGGGGAATACAGAATATTCTCCCTCAAATTAAAATGATAAAATAATCTTGTAATACATAACAACAAAGTTTTTTAAAATGTACAATTTAAAAAAAAAGATAGACAGAAATGATAATGAAGTAAATAGATATACTTACAAACAAATAGTTGTGATATTACACCAAAAACAAATTACACAAAACAAAAGTAATAACAACAACAATGCAATCTTTTGATTTAAACAAATGAACTTACATTTTCTTTGCTAGTATCATAATCCATATACCTTTTTCTGCATCAGGTATTTTGCAACTTTTTCTTGCTTCTGTTTGGCCAAAGCATCTCTTTCAAAGTGAGCTCTAATATCTCATTTGTTAGACCAAGATAGAATATTTTCATTGTCAATGTTGCTGTCTGAATGAAGCCTTCAGACACTATAGACATACATGCACTTTTGTTGGTATGTATGCAGCCTCTCTTCTGATGATCTGCTAGGGCAGAGTTATGTACAACTTCTCTGGGTCTAAATCTTCAAAAATTTGTTTGGGAATACATTCTGGAAACCACATTACTTAAGAACTGCTGTACTTGAATGACTAGGAAAAGGGAGATTCTTTCTCACCTACCTCCACATTCTGTGGTTCTTGTTGTTCTTGTTATTTTGATAATTCTGTTATTCTTGTTATTTTGAAAAATCCTTAGAAAATAAACTAATGGATACTGGGATTTCGTCAATCAAATCAATATATACATGTTTTTTTTTTTGCTTGTTTGTCTTTTATTGTTATTCATAGGCTTACAGGCTCACTGGCTGTTTTTAAGATTAATGGTTACAAATACCTAGATGCAGAGTACAGAGAAGTAGAGGATAGTCTGCATCATGGAATGCTCTGATCAGATGGTGGATTCTTACCCCAAAATTAGGTGGGTTACTCTCTTTTGCTTTGTGTTCTTTTTATTATATTTTATTTCGCTATATTTGTATACTTTTATCTTTTACTTGTTGCACTCATGGAACTGCAGTAAGTTGGTACAATCATAAGCAAGCCTGACAAAATACTTAGCAACAATTTTCTCTTTACATTCTGAGTTCAAATTCCACTCTGGTCAGCTTCACCATTTATCTCTTCAGGGTCAATAAATTACATACCAGTTGTGCAGTGGGGTCAACATAATTGACTATCCCCCTCCCACAAAATTTCAGATCATGTGCCTGTAGTAAAAAGGGTCATTGTTATTATTATTATAATTGTAATTATTATTAAGGAAACAAGCTGGCAGAATTATTAGCACATTGGGCAAAGTGCTTAATGGTATTTCATCTGTTGCTATGTTCTGAGTCGAAATTCCACTGAGGTCAACTTGACCTATCGTCCTTTCAGGGCCAATAAATTAAGTACCTGTGAAATTGACTTAACCCCTCCCGACAAATTTCAGGCCTTGTGCCTATAGTAGAAAGAATTATTATTATTATTATTATTATTATTATTATTATTATTATCATTATCACTATCATTATTATTATTATTTTTATTATTATCATTATCACTATCATTATTATTATCATTATTATTATTATTATTATTGTTCAGTAGTTTTATTTTTATAACGTGCTTTCACTTCACTACCGAGCGCAGCTCTGTGCGCCTTGGGTATGTGCTGTGGTTTGCTGTGGTGCTCTTATGTTTACTGTATTGAAAGTGTTTTGCGTAGAATGTGTGCAGTACCCAGTAGTGCAATTTTCTGTATGTTATATATATTTGTAAGTCCTGGTGTTTTTGTTATGTATTTGTCTGAATATTTTTTTATTATACCTAAGGCACCTACTATGATAGGAATTGTTTCTGTTTTTAGATTCCACATTCGAGTTATCTCT
>NC_068983.1:79015174-79020435 GCF_001194135.2 Octopus bimaculoides
TAGTTTCCATCAACCATTTCAACTCACAAGTCAAACTACTGGCTAGCCCAAGACCACTGTAGAAGACATTTGCTCAAGATCCTATACAGTGAGACTTAAATGGAAAATATGTAGTTGTGAAGCAGACTTTTTAATTATGTATGCCATACCTGGCCATCAAATGGATTTTCTCCCATTTTTACGTTAATATATTTTTAAATTCCATTTTGGTTTTGACTTTCGTTTGTTTAAGATTTTCAGCTTTTTTAACCTTATCGATAATCTTTTTCTGAAAACTAATTAGTTTCTGTTTGTAAATGATTGTTTCTTTATATAGAGGGAAAGGTTGTTGTTGTCTTTTATATTTCTATTGACTTATCACTTATTGATTTCCCTTTGCTTTCATCTAAATATTATATAGTCCCACTGTTATTATTCTCTAATAGCTCTCTGTTTGAACTAAGCCCCTATCCACAATGTGTGCACAATTTTAATGTCTTATCTATATCGTTTTGGGGGTTATGACTTCAGAAGTAGTTTCTGAGTTTCTATGCCTAATCTCTTCAATTCACTTAGTTTCCACTGTTATTTCCTTGATGTAGTATTTATAACTGGGATGGCCAGTGTATTTATACCTCTATCTCTCTTCTAGCACTGAGTTTTCTTAATATTAGTCCAACACTTCTACTGTACTCTTTGAATACTTCCTTCATTTCCATGTGGTGTTTCTTTCTGTTTCAACTTCTGGATATTTATATCACTGATTTTTGTCGAACTCCTTAATTTCAGTGTCTGGATCTAATTTAATGTTCTCAGTTTCAGTTAATTTGATTCTTCTTATAGTATAGCTTTGTCACACTTGTCTAGTTGCCAACTCATTTTTATATATTGGCTAAATTTTTTGAACAACTTTAAATAAGATCTTCAACTGGGAAATGACCATTGTAAATAGTTCTAAGTCATCCATATAGTGCTAATAGTTCATAATTTTTCTATTGCATTTCTAATGTAGGTAATTTCATTCAGTAGATTTATTAAGTCAATTACATCAACCCCACTGCTTGACTGATATTCTTTTTATTCACCTCAAAAGGATGAAAGGCAAAGTCAATCTCAGTGGAATTTGAACTCAGAACAAAGTTGGACGAAATACCACTAAGCATTTTGCCTGGTGTACTAATGATTCTGCCAGCTTACTGCCTTAAGAAACTTTCTAAATATTGGTTTCAAATTTTAGCACAAGGCCAGCAATTTCGAGGTTACGTCGATTACATCGATCCCAGTGCTCAACTGGTACGTATTTTATCGACTCCGAAAGGATGAAAGACAAAGTCAACTTTGGTGGAATTTGAACTCAGAATGTAAGGAGGGACAAAATGCCACAAAGCATTATACTCAGCATGCTAACAATTCAGCCAGCTCACTGCCTTAGATAACCTTCTAAATATTAAAAGCGATACTTTTTCTAAGAAACACTGACTGACACTAAATTAGAACTCAAGATCATTTGCATCATTAGTCTGTTTCATTTACCATCTAGCCACCATACTTTTTATTCCCCAACTTTCAGACAAAGTTTTCTGAAAATAAGTGTATGTTGTTTATAAGCAATTACCCAATCTTTGACTTCCATCTATTTTTCTGTCCCCTCTTGCCTTTTCTATTTAGATATTCTAAAATTAATTATCTAAGTGAACCAAATTCTATATTTCGCTTCAGTTTTACTTGTATTTTTTAATTCGGTTTTATTTTTTCCTCCATAATAGTTCATGTGTATTTTGTTTATTTTCATACAGGTACTGCACTAGGAACTTTTTATCAACAACTCTTATCTTATTTTGTAGCACATTGATATGATCAGCTTTCCTATTGCATTAAACTGTTAACATTTTTTTAGTTTTTAATTTTTCTCATAATTCACCCATACATACCACATATTCTGCCCTGTATCATACTTTAACAATATTATGTTGAAATAAACCTTTTAAATTGTTATGAAATACATTATTGCTGCTATTTTTACTCTTTTATAAACACTTTCAAAAATTTTTTTTAAATGGAATTTCAAACATTCTTTAGAGGTTTACATATTTTGTTTTTCCTTTTAATGAGGGATTCATATCACCAGTGTAGGGGTTCAATATAAATGATAAAATATTTTTCTGTGATTATTATTAGCATTATCATCCTCCTCATCATCATCATCATCACCACCACAACCACCATCACCATCATAAATTTCATAATGATCATCATCATCATTTAAATAGTTCTTTGCTTTATATCTGGTTTTTATTAGTTACATTTTTCTTTGTATTTGTTCCGTTCACGGTTGTTGCTTTGTTTTGTTTTGTTTTTTGTTTTTTTGGAGCTCTTTTAAAGGTTATACCTGTTCATGTTTAAGTAATTAGCAGCACAAACTGTTTGATATGATAATGTCAGAGGTAAGGAGTATCATTAAAAGTAGAATATGCATTAGAATCTCAGTCATTCAGAAGAAGTGTTGATGAGATCGATTCCAGCTGGTAGCATGGACTTAAATTAATACAGAGGTAAAAACCAAAAAGTGCAAAAATGACTGAAGGTAGAAATCATTCAAGAGGTTGAAGGAAATACAGTTGTTTATATATTGGTTTTGAAGTTTGGCACATGGCCAGCAAATTCAGGTGATGGGGTGGGGCTAAGTCAGTTAAGTCATCTCCAGTGTTCACCTGGTGCTTATTTTATTGACCTCAAGAGAAGGAAAAGCAAAGTCAACTTTGATGGAATTTGAACACAACATGAAGATGGATGAATTGCCACTAAGTCTTTTGCCTTTCATTTTATAAAATAAGTACCAGTTACACACTGGAGTTGATGTAATCGACTATCCCCTCCCCTAAAATCTCAGGCCTTGTGCATATAGTAGAAAAAATTATTATCATTATTATAGTGATGAGTTGGCACAATTGTCAGACAAACTTCTTAGTGGCATTCCACCAAGGTCAATTTTGCCCTTCATCCTTTCTGGGTCAATAAAATAAGTACCAGTTGAGCATTGGAATAAATGTAATCAACTCAGCCCTTCCCTCAAAATTGATAGCCTTGTGCCAAAACTTGAAATCATTATGATTATTATTATTATTATTATTATTGAGTGAGAGACCAGTGCATGCCGTCAAAGTGATACTGGGCTAAAATATATGAAACACAGTATACTCATAATGACAACCCGTCTGATAAGGATACAACAGGTGCATGCATCACAACCATATGTATGCGACATGGTGTTTTCATATCAATATAAACAGCACATGACCTTACAGGTGGGGTTCAGTTAGAATTACTTCAGGTTGAGTAGCCCATCCCCTTCAAAAGTTCCTTGAATAAGGGTTGTTTAAAGATGTTGAACGAAACACCCAAGTTTCCAGGGGTGATTTATTCAAACTCCAAAGAATCCCTCTCGACACATGGCAATGATGCTCCCCTGCCACTTGCCACTTCTGCTCATGGTCAGAGATGCACATATCGTCAGCCACCAAGAGACATGCTCAACTGGTTAAAGTCAAATAATAACTGACAAGCATATTTGTGTTATTGAATAGAATATTTGTTGTAACCCATCTTTTATAGCAAGACAAAACACGTACATGATAACACTCGCAATCAGTTAAGATCAAAAGCCAAGAGAGCTACAGAATTGTTAGTACACTGGACAAAATGCTTGGTGGTATTTCACCTGTTGCTATGTTCTGAGATCAAATTCCACCGAGGTCAACTTTGCTTTTCTTCCCTTCGGGTTCAATAAATTAAATACCAGTGAAATATTAGAGTCAATGTTATTGACTAGTCCCCTCCCCAACAATTTCAGGCCTTGTGCCTATAGTAGAAAGGATTATTATTATTATTATTATTATTATTATTATTATTATTATCACCATTATTATTATTAGTATTATTATTACTAAGGTGGCAAGTTATGGCCTCGTAATATTCCAAAATGCAAAAAAACAAATTAAACAAATTTAAAAGACTAAATATGTGTTTTGAAAGATATCAACCTGAAATTAACTATTGATCAAAACTACAATGTGTAAATTTCCTCCAAATAATATTAAACCTAACCACAAGAAAATATTAGCCAAATAGAAAGCCAAATGCTATGCTACTATTTATATGCAAGCACTCAGCCCACCTGTCTTTATTCATTAAAAACTGAAACAGCAACAGAAGCCAGAAAATCTCCAGACATAATCGGACAGAACAATATTTGATGAAGCAATATGATACTTTAATGAAACCTAAAGAACAAGTGGATTCAAATAAAACAGACAGAAGAAATGCAGTGTTTTTCAAAGTACATTTGTAACTTAAAGGAGAATAATTTAAACATAAGGGAACTTGTTTATTATAGACAAGGTCTCTTCTCACATAAATGATTCCCAAATGTGCACCTTATGTTCTGCATCAGATATGCTTGCTAAAATGAGAAAAACTGAGATTTTGTTATAGATATCAATATTAATTTATCACTAAAGAATGCTCTTAACTATCTGCACACATATGCATGTGTAAGCACAAAATGTTATTGTCATTGTTGCAGTCACATTGTTGTTTTTGTTGTTGTCATTGGGGTTGTTGGTGCTGAAGTCTTCTTGTCTATATGATTCTCTGATTGTTTCTTTCTTTCTCTCCTTCCCAGCTCTCTATTGTATACATATGGGAATGGTCATGAGTGTGCATGTGTATGTACCCAACTGGATACGAAGGAACATACCCTTAACCTTCCATTTCTCTGTTTTCTTTCTTATACCATTCTGTACCTTGGGTTCCTCTGCTCCGTTGATGTTGTTAATAATTTGCATAATGGGGATATATACTGGGCACATTTTGTTAAACACTGAGGAGCTGTTTATATTAGATTATAAATTTCTCAACAAACAATTGTGTAAGCTTAGCAGTTAATATAACAAAACGTGTGTATGTTCCACTAAGCATAAAATACCAAGTAAGCTTTCTGCATTTTACTAATACTGTTATGCGACTCATATCCCACATATTAATCTATTCTGTGGTTTGATGACCACATCTTATTGTACAAGTTATAGGAGTGGAATGTGGGATGTTCTGATGAGCTTGAACTTTGTTGTTTATCTGTTACGTTTTACAGTGCATATATATATATATATATATATATATATATATATATATATATATAGGAGAGGGGTGTAATTTCAATGAAGTAGAAAAGCAAGTAACAAATGGTTGGATATGGGGGTAGAGGAGAATGTAGAAAGTGTTGT
>NC_068983.1:79022181-79035854 GCF_001194135.2 Octopus bimaculoides
CAGGTGAAGGAGCTGGTGATGCGAAAGGGTCGGTGATGGGTGCTGGTGAGGAGGGTGGTGTTGGAGAGGTAAGGGCAAGTGCGGCAGCGTGGGCGGGAGCAAGGGAATGAGCCAGGTTGGGAGGTTGGGTTGGGGAAGAAGCTGTGGACCAAGAGGTCCCGTAGGTTGTGGGCTCGTTTGAAGGAGGGGAGGGGTCGATTAGGGAAGATGTGGGAGGTGGAGGGGTCGGACTGGAGGCGCCGAAAAGCTCGGAGAATGGAGCTTCTACCTCCATCTCTAAAGATCTCTTACTTTCCACTCACACTTTTATGAAATTACACCCTTCTCCTCCTTCCAAATCACTGTCTATATTCTCTCTTATATTCACCTTTTTGTACCTTGAGACTTAACTGTCACATTTCAGCACCACCAGCTTTAACTTTTTTCTAGCTACCGCCACCTACCCTTATATAATGTAGATTAGCTGTGCATCTCCTCTATATAAAAGGCACCAATGTTTAAGGTGGCAATACTTGTCTCTCAACACCTGGCACAAAAACAACATCTCCTCACTCAAAAAGTCCTTGTATTCTTACATATTATCATCATCATCACCATCATCATCATCATTTAACGTCCGTTTTCCATGCTAGCATGGGTTGAACGATTTGACTGAGCACTGGTGAACCAGATGGCTACACCAGGCTCCAATCTGATTTGACAGAGTTTCTGCAGCTAGATGCCCTTCCTAACGCCAACCATTCCGAGAGTGTAGTGGGTGCTTTTATGTGCCACCGGCACAAAGGCCAGTCAGGCGGTACTGGCAATGGCCATGCTCAAAATGGTGTATTTTACGTGCCACCTGCACAGGAACCAGTCCAGCGGCACTGGCAATGATCTTGCTCGAATGTCTTTACATGTGTCAACAGCACAAGTGCCAGGAAGGCAATCCTGGGCACAGGTGCCATCATGATTTCGCTTTTGCTTGCCCCAACAGGTCTTCGCAAGCCATGGCCAGCATATTAAAATACCTTTCAAGGTGAAAATTATAAACAATTATAAATAAGGGCAAAAGAAAAAAATTTACTATGCCAATATGCCGAAAAATAGACCGTAGATTGTCTAACCACATACAATATATTTCACTGTGAAAAATATTGTATGTGGCTAGATGATCTAATGTCTATATTTTAGCATATTGGCATAGAAAATGTTTTTCTTTTACTCTTATTTATGATGATATACATTATATGTATACAAAAACAAATAACAATATATGGATAGTGGTTCACTCACTACTACTGTTTCCAACATTTTTTTTTTTTTTTTGATAAATAGAGTTATTACATCATGTGAAAAAAACCCATTTTCATCAGGTAAATATAAGCATGATTTGAAGTTTGAAAATACATTCCATGAATCCAGGTATGTGCCATTTCTCTGACTAATTTTTATACATGTATATATATATATATATGTATATATATTAATTTATTTATATACATATAATTTTTATTTATATATATATATTTATACATATATATATATAAATGTATATATATTTATTTATTTATTTATTTGTGTGCATGTGTTTGTGTGTGCGTGCGTATTTATTACAGGAAAAGGACAACAAAAACCAAGGCAGGATGAGTATCTCAAGTCATTTAGAATAATTTAATCAGGGTAAGATGAATTTGAAGTCTTACAGCTGTTTCTGGGGTATCCCAAGTGATAGGTTAACATGTCCGTACACTGGGTATTCTGTCATCAGAGACAAGGCAAGTTTGTATGAAAGTTCTAGACAGGGTAATTCACAGTTTATAAGGATTAGAATAAAATAATAAAGAATAAAAGTAGATAGAAGAATATAGACAGAAGAATAAAGTTCACAGTTTGTCTTCTTCCAGAGGGTATGGAGGTTAGTCCATACTTTCATGAAGGCATAGGCCCTTAGGTAAATCCAGGGCAAATCCAGACAGTATTTTGTGTGATATGATCATGTTGAAGTAATGAATAAGTGGTTAGCTAGTACGTAAACGATCCACATGAGTATACAGAGTAAAATAAAAGTGAAAGTAAAGATAAGATGCCAGTATTACTCTTTGTAAGTAAGGTGGTGAGCTGGCAGAAATATTAGCTTGCTGGGTGAAATGCTTAGTGGTATTTCGTCTGTCTTTATGTTCTGAGTTCAATTTCCGTTGAGGTCAACTTTGCCTTTCATCCTTTCAGGGTCAATAAATTAAGTACCAGTTACGTACTGAGATCAATCTAATCAACTATCCCCCTCCCCCAAAATTTCGGGTCTTGTACCTAGTGTAGAAAAGATTATTCTTTGTAAGAGTTCGTTCGGAGTGAGAGGTCAGGCATTAAGGTTTTGGTAAAGTGGAGGAGATAGATGAATTCTAGGTTAGGTATGGTCAGAGAGAATATTTAGTTCAGTGGTCAGTAGGGATAGCTTGCAAAGAATAATACAGGCATCTTATCTTTATTTTTATTTTTTGATTTTTGATTTTACTTTACTTTCGCTGTCATTCATTCTTTCCAACACCTCTCCCATTCCTTTCTTTACTCTATTTCTCTTCTTCTATCCACTCACTCACAACCCATTTCTGTTTATCTTGATGTATGTCATATTCACTCTTTATGCTCACGTGGATCATTTACATACTAGCTAACCATTTATTCATTACTTCAACATGAACACATCATTCAAAATACTGCCAAAATATTGCCTGGATTTACCTGAGATTATACCTATGGGCCTGCACCACCAGGAAAGGTAAAGGATGATGGAAATGAAGTTTCAGAGCGTAGCTTCAAGATACAAGAAGATGGATAAAGGAGTAATAGGGACAAACAGAGAATCAAGGATGACTGAGTGGGTAGGTTCTTGAAAGTGTGAAAAGAGAGTGATAGATAGAAATATAGGTAAATGCTTTGAATGGGGGTCATGAGTGGGGTCACGAACAATGGTGAATCTCCTATTAGGAGGAAGATTAGGATAATATATATGAGTCAGGGAAGAGAATGTGATAGGCAGCAATACATAAAAAAGATGGGTGGAGAGCAACGGTATAATGACACTGTAGAAAGATGAGAAGTAGGGAGATGGTGTGAAGTGAGAATATGAGAGAAGATACACAGTAACAGAGACAGAGTTCAGAGAAACATAGGGGTGGATATAGTGAGTGACCAAAAAAAAAGGGGGTTCGTCAATGGCAGATACAAGCATGTGTTCAGTGGGAATAAATTGGGAGGAGCAGGATGGGCAGCAAGTGAAATTACTCCAAGGAGAGGGACAACTGGTAGCACAAAGGGGTATTGTCCTTTACTTGGAAAACAGGTAAGGGTTAACAGCAGGAAGTTCAGTTGGCCATAAAATCTTACCCCAGTTTCTTTCCATGTAAACCAAGCTAGCCTGGAAAATAGACAATAAACAAAACAATTGAACAAATGAATTATGCCATCATCATCATCATTTAACGTCTGTTTTCCATGCTGGAATGGGTTGGATAGCTTGACCATAGTTGGCAAACTGAAGAGCTGCACCAGGTTCCAGTCTGATTTGGAATGGTTTCTATGGCTGGATGCTCTTCCTAATGCTGACCACTTTACAGAATGTTCTGGTTGCTTTTATGTGGCACCACACAAGTGCTTTTACATGGAACCAGCATGAGAGCTTTTCATGTGGCACTGGTATAGGTGTATGTGTATATATGTATGTGCATGTACACATACATTGCATGCATAGAGGTATGGAAGAACAAAAGATTGAAAAATACTTTATTCAACTGAGGCTTCATTTAGGTTTAAATAAATGGTTTTGTATTTGTATGTGTGCGCGCACATGTGTGTGTGTGTATGCATATTGTGCTTGTATTTGTGAGCACTTGTGTGAGTTTATGTCTATATCTATAACTACACAATTCAAATGTTGGCTGAAAGAAAACCTCAACATATCTAACTTCAAATAAAATGTTTGTCGTTGCATCCAAATATAAATGTGAAGGTAATATATTTGAGTAAAACTTTGGCATTCATAATTATAGCATTTCAATTTTTTTAATAATTTGAAAATACTTCAATTTAGATATTATTTCCCCCCCCCCCCATTCTTTTGAAGGCTGTACATTTTCTTTTTCTTTTGTTTTTTTGGTTTTGTTTTGTTTTGCTTTGTTTTTAGAAGTGTTGCTTTAGAATTGTAGAAAATCTCTTGATGCTTTTATTATGTTTATTACGTAAAACTAAGACGTGATAATGATAAAAAATCTGAAAAATGTTAGAAATGTTTTGGTAGTTTTATTTTCATTGCTATAGACAGACTATGAGTGTTTGAAGAATCCACAGCTGAACATTCATAGGTGAGGAGATCATTCAATGAAGAAGCTAATGAATATAAAGTCATTTCTTGAAGGGGAATATAAACTAATAGGAATTATTTGTTAAACTTTTTATAACATTGTCTTTCTATTCACTAACAGATGGCACAATCTTATTTATTCATAGTAAATTAGTAAATTTTCTTATGATCTGCAGAGATGATAAAAGCCAAAGAGGAAGAATATGAAATAAATAGGGTAAAGGAGATAAACAACAAGAATGTAATGAGATAGAAATAAAATGAAAGGATGGAGAACAGAACACCATTGCGAGATATGGAATTTGTCATATGTATTTGTGTGTTTGTGTGTAATGTTTAAACGTATTAGACCAGGTGTGCACATATTGGTTCAAATGCCAATTAAAAATGACAACAGAAATGGTGACAATTAAATCATGGATGTATTTTTTGTCTATGCAAACACACTATGGCACAATCAGAGTGAACTTCCGTTTTTGTAGTCATTCTAATATGCTGAGTTGATGTAATTAAAACAATATATATTTCATATTTCACAACTCAGAGATGCAGGTACTGAGAAGGATGCACAGCATGTAGGCTTTTATGTAAAACATTAACAGTTGGTCCAGGGACTCTAACGCCCCCTTGTGGCTCAACATCAATATTAACAGAAAGACTAGGTGGTGAGCTGACAGAATTGTTAGCATGATGGTAAAATGCTTAGCAGCATTTCTCTCATTTTTATGTTCAAATTCTGTCAAGGTCGACTTTACCGTTCTTTTATTCAGGATCAATAGAATAAGTATCAGGTGAGCACTGGGGTTGATATAATCAACTTTCTCCCTCCCACAAAGTTGTTGGCCTTGTGCCAAAATGTGAATCCAATATTAAAGGGAAAACAGGCATTAAAAAACTATTATTTTCACATTTATGTTAGCAGGCCAAACGGCAATGTATCTGCAACTTACAGCAAATCTTATAAACAACTACACTTCTAAAACCCCTATGAAAATATTAATTCATATAATACCAGTAATAAACTGGTATCTTTCTTGGCATTAAATTTAGTGTTTGCCAGTCAATTGGTGGCAGCTTGTAAACAGCAAGCATTAGAAGCCATCAACACCTTTATTCATACCTCATGACTTTTAAACCAAGATTCTTGATTTAAAAGTGTATCTACCATTAAATACTGAGGGGAAGGCAAATGAAATACCCTTGTTACAGTTTTATATTGATTACTTGAAAAAAGTGAATTGAAGTTAGAAGCAATTCAACAAACACCAGTATTGGAATGGATTTCAATGAATGCTAATATGCTAATCATAATAATTGACAAGTAAAACAATATTTTACTGATGTGATATCTGAGGTGAAGATTTTCTCCACCTGGTTGCTATACAAAAGGATTATACATACATTGTTTTCATAGGTATTGTAACATGATTTATATATGACAAGATTGCTCTGCCGCAACCAAGGAATCTTTATCATTCATTTGGCAAAAGGTTTGCAATTGAAAGTTATGTCAATATAATAATAATTATAAGTGTAATTTTTACAACATTACAACAATTTCAGATGTTTTAGATTCTATTCAAAAGTTAGTTGTTTCAACTACAATAAATAATGTAGACATTGGCACTTTAATCGATTCAGGAAGTACAGAAAATTTTATTCACACATCTTTTGCTATTAATATGAAATTGCCTATTGAATCTACTTCTTCTAGAATCACTATGGCTTCTTTCACACATAAGAAAGTAATTAGAGCTTCACAATTTTGATGTTATTCCTGCCGATAATATTTACAATATTAAATTTTCAACAATGGATGATCTTTGTGTACATTTGTTGCTAGGGCAAAGTTTTATGTTTCTTCACAAAATTGTTAATATTGAATATAATGATGCTATACCAATAATTTTTGGCCTATTAACTATGCCTATGGATCCTCCTCAAAAATTTAGGGCTTTGGTAATAACTATAAAATTATTACTAATTCTGGTCAATTTTATTCTAAATTGATATTTTGTTTTTGTTTTTATAGTCTATTGAAAGGAATGGGGATAAATACAGATTGTATTTCTCCATATGTGCTCATTTTGGTTGTGAAAAACCCTAATAAATTTAGAGCAGAGTGTTCACAAATTAACTGATTTAATCATTTGGTTGCACTTCCACTACCTCAGTTTTGGTAAATAACACCTCAAAACATCTCAAAATGAAATTATTTGTGCAGTTATTACCAAGTCCTAAGTTGATGAGTTATCCTTTGCAGTATTTGAAAATAATGGAAAATCCAATTTAGTAAAATGTCTTTGGAGTCAAAGAATACTATAACTACTTACATGGAATAACTGATAAAATGAATTAAATAATTTACATTAAATCATCCACATTAAATCACTCGACTTATTTTATCAGTTGTAAAACATTTAAATGCACTATATGCTTATATTGTTGATTTTATTGTATGTGCAACAGAGGAGCATATCCAAATTTAGATAAATTTAATTAGGTGGTCAAAGACTATGAACTTACTTTAAATGGGGCTAAGATGGAAACTGTCCATTTTCTGGAATACAAAATTTCTGATGAAATTCTAAAGTGAGATCAAGGGAGGTTAAAAGCATTAAGGAACTATCCATTTCCCCAAAATAATGGAAGTTACTTCAATGGTTGATTGGAATATTTTCAATTTATTCCAAATGGATTCCTCATTATTCAGTTAAAATAAAGTTAGTTTTATTGATTATTCACTGCTCAAACATGTTATTTCAATTGTCTCAAATTTTGTGTTTCTTAAGGGAATACTTGGTATAAAAAATAAGTTTAAACTATTTGTACTTTACAACTGATGCCTCTGGGATGACCATATCAGATATTAACTACCAAAATTAACTACCAAAAGAGAAAAACATCTTTGAATGAACAGAAAACATCAGCCATTATTGAAAGTGTCAGAAAGTGGAGACTAGCAAAACCTTTTCAACTATTAATAGATTAAGGTGTTACAGAATTAAACATCAACCAAAGGTTAAAAATAATAAGCTGGTAGGCTGGCAGTTGGAATTGTTTGAATACGCTTATGACATAAAGTATCATTCTAGAAAAGAAAATATTTACTGATGCTTTCTCCAGAAATTTGTTTTGCTTTATCAAGTCTTTCTCCTTAGATTCATCAACAAGTTTGTCATAATGGCATCTGTCAGTTTTATCACTACATGAAATTCAAAAACTTTATTTATTAGCATTCATGATGTTGAGATGATAGTCAGCTCTTGTAATAATTGTGTTTTTACCATCTTCTTAGCTTTTAACTTTTATTTGGTACGGTCATTAGACTGTGGCCATATCAGAGCTCCACCATGAAGGGTTTAGTTGAACAAATCAACCTCAAGGGTTTATTAAGTCTGGTACTAATTCTATCAGTCTCTTTTGTGGAACCACAACAAGAATGTAAATAAACCAATGTTAATTGTCAAGTGGTGAGGACAAAGGCACACACACACACACATGCATATACAGATGTGTCTATGCACCTCTAACAATAGAGAGCAGTCGTTGCCTCTGATGAGTGTTGAGTTATATAATCAAACTGTACCTAACACTCCGTTAAATCCTTAGTGTAAAACTGATTGGTAAGATTGACACTAACGGACATATAATACAGCACACTTCGATTGATATATATATGTATGTGTGATTGTGTGTGTGTGTGTGTGTGTGTACACAATGGGCTTCCACATACTTTCCGTCTACTAAATTTACTCACAAGGCATTGGTCAACCTAGGGCTATAGTAGAACAAACTTGCCCAAGATGTCACATAGTGGGACTGAACCTGAAACCACATAGTTAGAAAATGATCTTTTTAACCACCACCGTGCTTATTAGTTCACATATTCTTTTTTTTTTTACCAAAAGTTGCCATATTAATACATTTTGATTCAACCATAGAAAAGATTATTTAGTGATTTCATGGAAACAAAGGAATCGTTTATATATATAAAAAATGGTTCATTTTGTATTGTGCTGATGCACACTCACAATTCAATTCACACACCTATGGTCAAACATCATTGCTATTACAGTAATTAAATTACTGACTCAATTATTTGTATTAACTGAAAATCTAGCTGGTCTATATAGTGACTGAGAAACCTCCTTTTTGTCTTTGGAAGTCTTGAATTCTTTTTATCGAATTGCACTTCATGCAATCCACAGAGGAATGACCAATGTGAACAACATAATGGCAGATTGCAGAAGACTGGCTTGGAATATGGCGAATCTCTATATATCCAGGTGGGAATTAGTTCAATGAGATCACTCTTATCATTAGCAACGAACAGCATTCTACATTAAAGATTCATTATTTTTTCTCTTGTACAACAAATGGTGAAATTAAACTTGTTTGGATGATGCTTGGTGGGAGCGTTTTCTTAAGAAAATGTTCTCCAATTAAAAACAGAACCTTCAGGTGAAGTTCAGCTGGTGGATGCCAATCCAGATGATGCAAATGTTAGATTTAATGATGGACAAGAAGATAAGGTAGATTGCAGAGATTTTGCACCTGAACCTATAATGAATTAACAAAAAACAGTTAATAAAATATGATGATAAAAATGGTTCATTTTATGATTGCACTCCTCATTAATTTTCTTTTGATACTGATGTTATTTCACACGTGGATATTTGAATTCCTAACCCAACTGATGATGTTTGTGATGCTAATGCATTGTGCATTCTTTTCAATGCTTGGATATCTAAGCTGTGGTGAATGTTGAGAAATGTGCAATATGTCGTGCCTATATGTGAATAATGTTTTCAACATAATACCAACCACAATATTCAGGTATTGGTTTTGACAATCAAATAAGAAATGATAACCAGAATAGCAGTAGACACAAATCCATGAATAAAACTTTTAGAATTATACTTTGTCTGTACAACTCCAAAAATACAACATGATTATTTCATAATGAGATGATATGAGTTATTTATTACTCAAGTTAGTCAGTTTAAAAGCCAATAATCTACCATAATAATAATAATAATAACCATTATAATAATAATATTATTATTATTTTTATCATCATCATCACCATCACCATCACCATCACCATCACCATCATCATTAATAATAATAATAATAATAATAACCAGAAGCCTAAATTGCTGATTAAATATTATAATATAGCATTAGAAAAGAATTTTGGAAATTGACTCTTAAATGGATTTAGGTTTCCATTGTCAACTACAACTAAATCATTTCAAATAATTATTTAATGGTTAGTCACTGTTTTCAGAGTAATTATATAGAGCTGAACCAACTAATATCTGATTTATTGAACACTTAGAGTACTTCAGTTCTAAAACATTTTAGAAATTATGATAGATAACACTGGATAGAGAACTAAATTTTCTTCAAGTCAGCCGAGAATTTATTCAAAATTCAAAAATAAAAATTCCTTTAAGCCATAAGCAATAGGTTCCAAATTGTAGCTAATTCTCACAAAATATATTTAAAAAATTCTTTCAATATTTAAAATACATGCCTTAAGAATTCAGATAAAATTTAGTTTATTCTTGTTTTTGTTCATTTATGGTGGGTTTTTTTGTTTTTTTTTAAAGAAAACTTGAGAGAAATTTTTGCAGTGACAGAAAAGTACTCAAGACAAAATCAAAAATCAATTCTCTTAAAATGCTAAATTGATCCATAATTTCAAGAAAGTCTACTACTTTTATTTGAATTTCAAAGTGGAATTTACTGGAACACAGTAGCGCATGAAAAGTATTGGCGTGTGATTTAGAAGCAACTAATTCTAACTTTGACACTGTTATGAAGTTTTGCTTTAGAGAAAAGTTGAAAATTAATTACATATTTTACAAATTATTCCATTGCAGTACATCAACTCTAAAACTGAGGATTTCCCAAGTCTTTTAGAAAAATTCAATTTAACCAAACAAGAGGAGATTTTTTTTCACAGAAGCAGCTTTTCTTAGCACACACACACACACATATATGTATGCATACATATAACAGTGTCATCATCATCATTGTTTTAACATCCACTTTTCCATACTTGCATAGTTCAAATGGAATTTGTTAAGGCACATTTTCTATGGCTGGATACCCTTCTAGTACTGAACCCTTACTTGCTTCCAAATAAGGTAATAGATGCTTTAAAACATCGACAAGTGCAAAGATAGGTGGTGACACTGAATGAACTGGGTGTTTTCACACCTTTTTACCATAAGAGAAATATATTCTCCATGGTAACTGCAGTGTGTTTGCCTTTTAGCAGTTGAAATATATCACAGACATATTTAAAATAGCCTAAATCCTGCTCAAGCTTAAACACTGCTTAGTGCTAACAGTTTATTATTTTCTTCGATCAGGTGATCCACTAGTGCAAATCAGTCAACATGTTGACTGAATTATACATAAAGCTATGGCTTTATAAATTCAATCAGAGTTGCATTGCTTAGGTACATCTCCTGTTAATATTTAATGTTTCTTTGTTATTGCACTCTGTTGTACCTGTTGAAATTTGAACTGCTGTTAATCAGTCAACTGTCATTTTCACCCTGCAGGGCAGAAAATTGCAAAATTTTTGTTGGAAACAACTGCTATTGAACTTTTTGTGATTTGAACACTTTGATTTTTTACCCTTTGCAGGGTAAAAAAAATATCATTTTTGTCAATAATTTTGGGCAAAAATTATCTTTTTGTCAAAAAATATTTTTGTATTCCTTTTTAAGGAATTTATTTTTTGTAAAATTACATTATGGAATTCAACATAATGTCTAAGGAGGATTTCCCAGAAATGGAGAAGGTACCAAACAAAGAAACCGATAATACAAAACAAGTGTTCGAGGAAAAACCCAATTTTTCTGCCAACATGGGCAGGAATATGATAACACTAGAGGTGACGATGGCTGAATTGTTTAAGTACAGAAATTTCGTAAAAAGAACAGAAATGATACGAAATTGCTCCCTCCGTGGGAAATTCTACATAACATAGTTGCGAGAACGGTGGTCTATAAAACGTACAACCTAAAAGAAAAAAAGAATTGTATCTTGTAAAAGGGAAATAATTGAAAGGTGTCTGGCACCTATTTGGAATAAAATTGTGTACGTTGGACGTGGTAGAAGGAAAGCCACGATAGCAGCACAGTTTGCTAACGAGAACACAGCGAAAGAGTTATCAACAAGAACACTAAAAAAAATGAGGAAATAATTTTACTACCAACGTATCTGGGTAGAAGAACGGCAAAAGTTACCGGAAAAGAAATACCAGCATGATATGACATAATTTGGACAGCAGCAGCTATAATTTATGATATGGAGGAAAAAATGTCTATTTTACAGATGAAGAAGAGGCCGAAAATGTGGTTGCAGCCACCCCAGAAGTACTAGAAGGGCTGCCCGATAGGATATTTATAGCGAAGGGGCTAAGTGTGAGAATTGCAGTAGAGGGCCACGTCCGCTCTGAATGCAAACCTAAAGTAAAAAATAGTGAAGCCTCTCCACCAAAAGAAACGCTAGAGACGGGAGAAAAAGAGAAACAAAAACTGAAAAGACACAAGAAAAACACAAAATACAACTCAAAACGCATGAAGAAATGGAATTTACCGTGGTTAAAACCCAAAAGAGGAAAAAGGCCCAAGCCCCAGACTCCCGTCCCCATACAAAGAAAACAAATAAGCCAATGCCATACACACACGAAAAATCTCCCCACACCATCCTCTTGTTAAAACCCATTACCAAACCCCATCTCAAGGCGCAATAAAAAATTGTGGCCTTTAATGAAAAAAATGAGGTACTATCAAGAGTGATTAGAGCTCATTACAAAGCTAGGGTTTATAAAGACAATACGGACATGCCGCCTCACATTTGAATTGCGAGGATGGATGTTAGATTATTCAATGAACTAAAAGGAAGGTATTTTGATGACTTAACAGATGTAAGTCAAGAGATGGCCGGTAGAAACTTTATGGTCAGTCCAGCGGCTACACCACAAAAGAAAAAAGTTAGGGAGGAAGCTGAATTCTTGCAGCTCCTCCCCAAAATTAAAATGTAAGTAAATATACTTTACTATGGAAATTAAGCTAGGGTGTGTAAATACGCGTGGCCTGAGGTCGAAATGGAAACAAACTTTCTTCTGGACGACCTTAGGTTTAAAAGTCATGAGGTATGAATAACGTGCAGCTAAGTACAGTCTTTCTGGATCCAGAAGGTAGGCTGGTCATTTTGGATGTAACACACGTTGCTGATTAGGTCTTTTCTCTTGAATAGCCGTGTTGAGTGGTTCCATCTGTTGAACACAGATTTCGCGTTGACCGTTTGGTTCCGTCCAAGCAATTCGTAATGGATAATCCCTTCCCAGTCCCACCATGCGTACAACATAGTTTTACGCGGATAAAGATCTTGTTTCACGCGCGGTGTCGTTTGTTTACAGGGGCTAAGCTATTCCTATCGCTGCTTCATATTGATGTACAGGCACCATTTTTCTTCGCCAGTAACAATTGGGTAAAGAAATCGTTGTCTTGTGTCCATGAGTTGAGCGGTGACGAGCAAGCAAACCAGCAGAGATTGTGGCTCGTTGGTTTTTGTTGTTGTCACTTAAAGCATGCGGAACCCATGCTCCATACTTCTGAAACTTTCCCATCGAGTGAAAATGCTTTTCTATTGCAGTGTGGGAGCATTCCATTTTCTCTGCCAGTTCTCTTGTCGTTTGACGAGAATTTTCGTGCAAAAAGTTGGTTAAATCGCTCTTCATCGAACTCAACTGGACGTCCAGAACGAGGTGCGTGTTTGAGGTCAAAATTTCCATTTCTGGCATACCAATCATGAGCGGTTCTTTCAGCTATGGCACCCTATCCATACACAGCACAAATGCCACGAGCAGCTTTTGCGGCCTTAAAACCTTGATTTAAAAGCAAAAAGAAGTAGGTGTCGAAAGTGCTCGTTTTTCTTAACTTGACCTTCCATTTTAATGATCTGAAAATTAACAAAAATTAACTAGATAAAAACAAAATAGATTCAAAAATAGAATTCTTGAAAAAAATAGATTCCAAAATTTAAAAACGCAATAAATTCCAAAATTTAAAAAAACAGTAGAAACTTAGTTGCCGGCCCAATATATATATATATGACTGTATGGTAAGTAGCTTGCTTACGAACCACATCGTTCCGGGTTCAGTCCCACTGCGTGGTACCTTGGGCAAGTGTCTTCTACTATAGCCTCAGGCCAACCAAAGCCTTGTGAGTGGATTTGGTAGACGGAAACTGAAAGAAGACCGTCGTATAAATGTATATTTATGTATATGTGAATGTATATGTT
>NC_068983.1:79037449-79050784 GCF_001194135.2 Octopus bimaculoides
TATATATATATACACACACACAGACATACATATATATGATAAAAATATATGTACATATACATGCATATACATAAACACGCGCGCACACACACACACACACACACACACACACACACACACATATGTACAGTAAATCTAAGAAAATTCTTTATATTCTTTTGTATACTTTTCAGTTATTTCCTAACACAGTAAAGGAACTTATCAACAGTACATTAATGAAACACCTTTTTCATTTAACTGATTGCAATCATAGGAAAAAAATACAAAAATTAAATATGTTATGTAAAGTAAAAGAAAAAACATATTCCCAAATTGGGTAAGTCCTGGAAGAGATTTTAATAATAATAATAATGAAGACAATGATGATGACGATGGTCGTGGTTGTGGTGATGGTGGTGGTAATAGTAATAATAAGTGACTTGATTGTTTCTCTAGCAAAAATATCTTTCATACTATCATGTGGTTTCTATTTACATGCTGACAATCCAGGAGTATAAATATAAGATTGAAAAAAAAAAACAAAGAAAACAGAAATTATTCAGCAAAAAATAAATGAATATCAAGTAAGACTGTGTCAGATATTACCCTATTAAGCTGATTTGTAATTGAAAGATACAATATATAATAAAAACAAAATGAAAAGAAATAAAAAAGGGAATTATTATTTCTATTGAACAACAAATAATATTTAACACTGAAATAGCTCTTCAGAATTAGAACTATGATTTAATATTTGATATATGATCTTAATATAGAAATATTGAGCATTAACACATTTGAGTTTGTGGACCTCTTTGTATGTGTCTATTTATCAGTACGTATGTATGTATGCATGTATGTATGTATGCATGTATGTGTGCATGCATATATGTATGCATGTATGTATATATGTATTATATGTATGTATGTGTATATATAAACATATAAGTTCTTGTATATGTGTATGAAAAAATGTGTTTGTATAAATAAAATATTCAAATTTTTATGTGTACACATAGATGTGTGCCTGTATGTTATATATATATATATATATATATATATATAACATGTGTATACACACACAAGCACACACTCTCTCACACGCACACGCACACACACACACACACACACACACAATGTTGTGAAATAATTCTTTTTGGGAACAGTGGGCTTTGAATCACATAAAGTTATAAATAATAATACATGAAAATTTTGGATAGAAAAAAGTAGGCTACCCCTTGGACATGAACCCACATATCCTGTAGACATGACGAGCATTCTGCCAGTCAAAAAATATATCCTGAATGCATAAATCAGGTCTTTGTCATTGAATCTTGAAAATTTATACTTCAGAACAATTATTTCCTATTTGATGACACCTACTATCGTCAAAAATGCAGAAAGCACCCCTTGTTCTAGCGAACCTAATAGTGGGTTATATTGAATTCATCATATATCACTGCAAAAATATGGTTATCCATTTCACCTTTATATAAGAGAAAACTGGAACGATACTTGGATGACTGTTTAATCATTTGGATGGAGACCATTGATAAACTTTTGGAATTCAAATCAACACAAATTGATATAAACTATAATATTCATTTCATAATGGAATATAGCAAAGAACAGCTCTCATTTTTGGATATTATGACAAAAAAAAGTCAACAACCAAATTATAACTGACATCTGTTGTAAACTAACGGACTCGAAACAATATCTTCTTTTTAGCTCATGCCACCTGAAACACATCAAAATAAATACCGCTATAATTTGGCAAAAAGGATTTGCACAATAGTGTCTGATAGAACTACTTGGGACCTTCGTCTTCAAGACCTCAGAACAACACTAACTGAAAGACAATATCCACCCTCGCTTATAGGCGATGGAATTAAGGATGCAAGAAACACTAAGGACAACAAAACATAACACCGCGCCTCATCTCAACATACTACTTTATATATCAACTCACAATCCTAGAAACAATGAGGCATACAACACTATTGTGTAAAATCTTCCTTTACTAACTAGATACCCAAAAATGAATAACATCCCGAAAACACATAAATTTATCAAATGCAAAAAGCAACACAAATTGCTAAAGAGACTTCTAACAAATGTGAAGCTTTACACAACAACCACGAAACCAATGGTTAAAATATGTGGATGCCCAAACTGTAGAACGTACCCCAACCTACTTGAAGGATGTCACAGATGATGACATTCTAACTTTTCATCATCTGACAGAAGATCACCTCCTCCAAATGAAGGATTCCTAGTTCTCATTAGTAGTTCTCATTAGAACTGCCTTCTAGGAGAAAGTAAACATGTAAAAAAAACAAAAGCAAGAGCAGCTGTACATATGGTGTGTTTAGTCAGCAACTATGTACAGCTTTATCTGAAGTTTAAAGTAAGCTGTATAGACCAATTTGCACATTCAGGACTTTGTGGCAATACACTTGAACATTACATTATTGGCTTGCTAATAAATATTGGTGGGTAAAAGGTATATTCTATAATATGTTATAGCAACAAAACACAATACTGTTAAGACACCTGTAATTTAGTGTTCAGCCTCACTGTCAAGCAAGTAGTAGTTAAATGTAGTTTCTAATATAGGCATAAGGCCTGAAACTTACGCGAGTGGGGTTAGTTGATTACATTAATTTCACTGCTGAAATGGTGCTTATTTTATCAACTCTGTAAGGATGAAATGCAAAGTCAACCTTAGTGAAATTTGAACTCAGAAAGTAAAGAGCCAGAAAGGAAAGTACTAAATATGCAAATAGGTTTATTTAGGTTACTTTAACCTCTAATTAGTGTAATTAGTGGGTTCTACTGAAATTAATGCAAAATTGGACATAACTTCCTTTTATTTGCTCACACAAGTCATTCAGACTGCACTTTTTATTTAGTTAAGCAACTCTTCTTTCATACAGAAGTATGATCTAATTTAGTCTCCTTCAAATGATGCATTTGTGCCATCGTTGAACTTTACTCTTGGATCTTCTTTCATTAGACAGAATAGTTAGTAGTTTGAGGGTATCAAGATCTGAGTGGAATGGTAAATGAGAGACTACTGACCAGCTCAGTTTGCTGATAGTGTAATTTGTTACCAAAGATGATGTGGTTGCAGCACATTGTCATGGTGAATGTGAATCCATTATGGAGTCTTATTTAGTCACATCCTCCTCATTTCTAAGTATGCCTCACTGTACCACAGTTCATGATACTGCTGCATTCCAGAAAATCAAAGAAAATACATGTTTGTTATTATCCAAAATTGTCACCATGACTTTCTACATCAGACACTGGCTCTTGAACTTCTTAGGCTTAGAGAAGAAATGTGATGCCATTCCATAGACTTAGCTTTCATTTCCAGATCGTAAAGATATGCCCAAGATTCATCCCCTATCGCCAGAAATAAAATGGAGACATGTCTTTGCTGGTTTCAAAAGCTTTCTACAGATCAGCAGATTTCTTGATTTCTCTCCTTGAAATTTGGTATCAGTTACCAAGGTACACACTTTCTAGTAATTAGTGTCTTCTGCCATCTTCTGAAATGCATTGCAACTTCAGTTTAGTTGTGCATCAAGCTTATAGGTTGTGATTAGTTTATTCATATCAATCAATTATCCACTCACTGATGATTTGTATTAATGGTCTTAGTTGATGGTCTCCCACCACATGTTTTATTTTAATGCTTGTTTTTTTCTGTGCATATTACTCTTGTCAATGGTATTATCTCCTTAAGCAATCTGCAACTTCTTTAGATGTCAGACAGTCTGCACACCTCCTTTGCTTGCAACCCAAATAGATGCAATGCAGAAACCAGGAAGAAAAGCAATGAAGAGAACCATGAAGAAGACTTACAATAGAAAAAGAGTTATTCTACTGATGACACCAGTTTGAATGACATGTCAGTCTCAATAAAAAGCTATGCCCACTTTAGCCTTACTTTTGGTACAACCATTGTGTGTGTGTGTGTGTGTGTGTGTGTGTGCGTGCATTTCCATTTGCACATGTGTATGCACGTGCACATGTGTGTATGTGTGTGTGCACATAGACAACACAAACACACATTATTTCTTTGAGTGTCTGTAAATGTGTAAATGTACTACATGTAGATACATTTAGAAACCTAAGGTCTGTGTTGGTGGTGCTATCTGATCTGTTTTTATAGGTTTTCAGTTCATATTAGCTGACAGACATTTACAGGATTAATTTACTTACAGTCTTTGATTCTAAAATTTTGTGATCATATGAATGTTTGCTCTAATATGTGTATGTGTACCTGCAAGTGTATGTATACATCTCTTTGTGTTACTTTGTTCTCTCTCTCTATCTCTCTCTCTCTCTCTCTTTCTCTCTCTCTCTCTCTCTCTCTCTCTCTCTCTCTCTCTCTCTATATATATATATATATATATATATATATATATATATATATATACTTCTGTGTGTGAGCATATGAACATCTCTATGTATGTATGTATACAATTTTATAAATGTTTAGCATATAAGTAACGGCCGCCAGTGTGATAAGAAATGGGAGAGAAAATAAGATGAATGAATGAGAGAAAAGTCGTTTCAATTCATCTTATATTTATTGTTAAATTATATTAGAAACGATGGCCCAATTGGGAACAACAGAAAATCGAAAAGAAATTCTTTTTACACACTTATGTGGTTGATATTTGGTTCTGTGGTTATGTGATCAGAGAAGAGAGTATCAGTGGATTACAAGTATCATCTGCCATAATGTATCTCTTAAGCACGTAGCAGATTAGGTCATTTGTATCGCAAACTTTCATGATGACAAGTCATATTGCAGCTGGGTTGATGTAACTTTAGGCTGCATTCTGATCCTGCAGCCCACCTGATTTGCTCTTAAACCTTGTCTGTTTTCTTCTCAGTGAGTTAGCTTATCTTAAGCTTGACCAATTTGCATTTGCCTTTGAATCATTAGTATTTTTGCTGACATCAGTCAATAAATTTGATGTGTACTTGCAAAGCATCGTTGATTAGTTTGTTCATGACATTATCACTCAATTTGAAAAACCCAATTGCTGTTTATCAAAAGCTTTTGAATCGGAAATAATGAGTCCCAGGTTCCTATTGATGCAAAGGTCTACTACATTATTCCCTGAGTTAGTTATCACTGAATGAAATCAGAATACAAGCATTGCATGCTGTGCTACTGATCATAATAGGTTCTGCAAAGAAATGGTAAACAAACAAAGAATATGAGAACACAAATATAGTTTTCAATGAGTACACAAAAAGATGCACATTGAAGAATGTATGTGATACAAGGCCAGAAACAAGCATCTTCGATATCAGAAGTGAGAATCTGAACTGGTGTATACATGAATGGGATTTGGTGAGTGTGTATATGCATGCAAGACACTAGTAGCCACATTTTTTATGCATCTCAGTACATATTCAATTGCATTTAGACATGGATTGTATACCTATGCAAATGCATCTGAATAGAATGGAGTGCAGGGATATGTATAAATGTATGTGCATATTCAAGTGAGTCAGAATATGTTGTACTGCATATTTAAGTGAGTTTGAATATGACAAAGCATATTTAACCAACTCTGAATATGGTCAGCTGTGTCAATCACTTTTCATTGAATGGAGGTAAAGAGAAACACTGCAATTCTCGATCTATGGTATAATAACAATTCTTCCCAATGAGCTAGCTTATTTTAAATGCACTCAAAAATTTCAATTTGTCAATCAATGACTTAGCTTTTGACTGTTATTTAGTGTTATTGGTTACCTCTTCATGACCTCATTAGTCAGTTTGAAATTTCCTATTTCAAAATAACAACCCTGAGTTTGAACTGAAGCAGAAACCTACCGTGAATTTGTGTAATACACATATTCACATGTACACATAAATACATACATACATATATGCATAGAGGCATCATATGTTGTGTGCAAGAGAGAAGACTGCTGGTTTGGTCACGTGATGTGTATGGATGAGGACAGTTGTGTAAAGAAATGCTAAGCTCTAATTGTGGAGGGTACCTGTGGAAGGGGTAGATCCAGGAACTTGTGGGGCAAGGTGGTGAGAAAGGATCTTCAAGATGCTGAGCCTTACTGAGAAAATGACAAGAGACCGGGAGGTGTGGCATTTTGCTGTATTTGACAAGACACATCAAGATAAGTAAAATTGCTGTCTTCCACACACACAGGCTTCTCCTTTCAGTTGTCAGTGCCACTTAAAAAGCACCCATGCCAGTGCTGCTTTAACACAGCCATGCCAATACTGTGCAAGTGCATACAAGACAGTGACACATAAAAAGCACCCAGCATACTCTGTTAAGTAAGTGGTTGGCACTAGGAAGGGCATCTAGGTGTAGAAACCATGCCACAACAGACAGTTGGAGTCTGAACAGCTCCCTGCTAGCCAACTGCGTGCCAAACCATCAAACCCATGCTAGCATGGAAAGTGGATGTTAAATGATGTTGATGATAAAACATACATGGGAAAGGCTATATATATATATATATATATATATTGGGGGATAATTCACAAAAAAAAACAAAAGATGAAGACAGGTGGTGTAGACAACAAACAGATGTATTAGTATAATGCTCGGGAAGTGAAAATGTCTGTAACATTTCAAGCCTACGCTCTTCCACAGAAAGAAACAAGGAGAGAAAAAAAGAAGTGGCTAGTGATCTTAGGCTCGAAACGTTAAAGAATTTTTCACTTCCTGAGCGTTATACTAATACATCTGTTTGTTGTCTACACCACCTCACTTCGTCTTTTGTTTTTTGTTTTTTTGTGAATTCTCCCCATATATTACACGCTCACATGATCGCACCAGTTGATCCTGTCTCCTCTCATCACCCATGAACTTCTACAGATTCTCTACTGGACTTTCTACACTTCAGCTGCACCTCTTCTACCTATGGATTACACTGGACTCCTCTGTTGATGTATATATATATATATATATACATGTATGTATGTATGTATATGCATATATAAACAGGCATAACTATAGTCAGGAATTTACCTTACAATCATGAGATCTCCACTTCAATCCTACTCTGTTCCATTTAACTTAGGAAAGTGTATTTTACCATAGTCTTAGATCTGTGTAAGAAAACTTAGACAGGAATTGTATGGAAGCCTGTCAAATGAAGCAAATTTATGATTCAGTATTGTACTTGGCATATTATTGCTTGACATCTTAAGATCAAACTATAGGCTTTAATGTAGAAGGAAAATTAAACAAGGCAACCAAACCATTCTATGCTACATATCTAAGCTGTGTATGTGATGTATCTAAGAGGCATATAGAATAATATTTTCAACACTCTCTCTCTCTCTCTCTCTCTCTCTCTCTCTCTCTCTCTCTCTCATACACACATACACACACATAAAAAAAACTGGTATCTTGTAGCATTCATTGAAAGCATTGTACACTAAAATTTCTCAAACACTTTGCTAGATAATTTTGTAAATCTAATAAGAAGGATTTCCCAGTTGTCGATACTACAAATTACATCTATAAAAAATATAGACTGATTAAACTATTCTTCAGATAATTTTGTGCACCAAGCTCCTGCTAATATGCTTGTATTTGACTTCTACTAAGTTTCTTCTTAATATCCTTGTGTTACTTAACAAAATTTTCCTATACTGTTTTGGCATAATTTAAGAACTGAAACTGTATGAAAATAGTATTCCTAAACTTGTTCATCATTTTTATGCTGTTGACTTCACTCAATTAATAGGTATTGAGTACTTTAGTTAGAAAAGTTTGCACTTACTTCTATAAAAAATAATTTAGATAATAATAATAATCTTTTCTACTCTAGGCACAAGGCCCCAAAATTGGGGGAAGGGGGCCAGTCGATTAGATCGATCTAGTACGCAACTGGTACTTAATTTATCGCTCCCAAAAGGACGAAAGGCAAAGGATGAAATGCAAGGACAAACAAAATACCTCTAAGCATTTCGTCCGGCTTGCTAATGTTTCTGCCAGCTCGCCACCTTAGATAATAATAATAATAATTTTCAACTAGCAATAATGATAATGATGATAAAAATAATAATGATTTCATTTATTTGCTACCAAGGCAAAGGATGAGGGTGACAATAAAAAGACAGACACAACGTTTGGGGGTTTATGTATGATAAAATAAGTAAATAAATAAAAAAGAGCAAGTATACACAGTATTCAATGAAAAGGAAGGGAAATATACATAGTATACAAAGGTTAAAAATAAATATAAAAAGGTGTGGGATGATAGTATTGTAGTCCTCTTGATACAGGGTCACCTCTAGGAATAATCAAGGAACCCCACCATCTACAATCTCCCTGAACACTAAGGGCAAGAGCCCTCTCTAATTCGTTTTCTCTGACTCACAGGTCTACACTTAGACACATACCATCCACTCTTGCCATTTTTGCAACTTTCACCTACCTTTCAATAAACTCACTTGAGAACAGCACTTCTCTCTCCACAACAACAACAACAATAATAATAATGATGATAATTTATTATTATTGTTGTTATTGTTGTTGTCCTTCTTCTTCATCCACTTCTTCTTTACACCACCACCACCACTACTACTACTAAAAGGGTAGCAATTTTTTTTTTTTACTTTATATTTTGTGAGGATGGGGTGAATTGGAAAGAAAGAGCAGTGACATAAGCAGCTGAAAGGCCCCACCAGAAGAGGAAAAAGAGAATGACAAAGAGAAGTAAGTAGGACATGCATCCATTCACCTTGACTGCCTGAGGTTGAATTTGGCATCTGAATTTGGTGCTAGTCTTTCAACGATTTTAACAAACATGACAAAGCGGGTATTTGTTTAACTCCAGGCAGCAAAACTAACTGGTGAGGATTTCAGAGTTTGAAATCATGTGATATGGGTGTATCTGCAAATTCATTGGCATCTTTTCCCCTGCAATGGTAGGTTGGCTTTTTACTCGCTCTTTGATTTCATCAGCTTGTTAAATTTTGAGTGGTATTGTGGCTTATTTGAGTATTTTTCGACTCTTGTTTCTAGCAATGCTGGTACTATCTAGTACCCTTAATTATAAATTTATACATGCACATATATATACATATATTTATGTGATACTGTTCTTTCAGTCCTTGCCTACTAAATCTATTCACAAGACATTGGTTGGACTGAAGCGATAGTAGAGGATAATTGTGCAAGGTTCCACACAGTGAAATTGAACAGAAAAACACAAGGATGAACCTTCTTAACTACACAGCAAACAGAGAGAGAGAGAGAGAGAGTGTGTGTGTGTGTGTGTGTGTGTGTGTGTGTTACAGAGTGAGAAGGAGAGAGGGACGAAAGAGGGAGAGAGTGTTGTGTGTGTATGTGTATTGGAAAGAGAGAGAGGGGGGTAAAAGTGTGTGTATGCTGGAGAGAGAGATTTATATATTATAAAGAATTTTAAGATTTTGTCAATAGTAAGAAAATATGCAAGATGAATATACTATGAGAAATTTATCAAGGAAATCTAGAACCTACTTCTTACATAGTTTTAGATTGAAATGCAACTTGGAAGTTATTGTTCTGCTCAGAAACATAAAAATGTCAACATCATATGGGAGTTTCATGCTCAATTGTTTATCCTCTTATTGTTTCATCTCTTCATAATCTATTGAAGCTTTCAAAGTGTTGGAGAATAATTTCATAAGGAGATTATTGTTATTGTTGTTGTTGGTATTGTTCTTTATGTTTCTGTTATTGTTGCTGCTATTACTGTTCTTCTTGCTTAGCATTTTCGTCATGGTCAAAAAATAAAAAAAAAATATTAGAATGAGAGAAAGAGAGGCAGTGATAAGACTTAGCTTCACTTGGACAACTACGTTTTGAATCTGAAACAGGTAAATGTGGGTTTATTAAGTTCTAAACTATAGAAATTATTGTGTTGACAGTTGGAGACTTATTGTTCTTGTTGCTTTCAAAACTATTGTCATCGTCATTCGCATCATTGCTATTGTCAACATGGTTGTTGTTTGCTTGTCTATGATCAGAAGTATTCCAGCTATGGCTAGCTCTTTGTTGTTGTCTTTTTCATGTATAGTTTATCTAGGATTGCATGCGGCAATGTCTCCTTTCTTGTTATTAAAGACAGTAAAGTATCTTTAATAAGAGATTTGGCTTCTATTTTCAGCATATCATAAGACCACATGGATCACTACACTGATTCAAACCAGAAGTGTTTATTATTAATCAAGTAAATGTTTATTGTTATGGCTTTTTTTTTTTTTTTTAATTAATCAACCACCATGGTGATCTCAGAGAAATCTCAATCTTATACCATTTCGTGCATGCAATCATACTTCATCACCAGTTGATTTTAGCCTGCAAGAAACAAGAAAAACAGCAGGTCTTTTTTTTTTTTTTTCCTTCAGTTTACTTATTCAAGAGAGGCAGAGCTATAAATGTCTCCAATTGAATTTCAAAGTTGTTTTGTCGATGAAATGATAGAAATGGGACAGCATGTATGTGTTTGGTTTCTTTTCCTCTTTGTCAAGACCAAAATCATTCTGTCTATTAATACATCTTAATAAATCACTTCGTAACTACCCCTGATTCTTTATCAGATCTGTTTGTACTTAAGCAACCCCACTGTTATCATTATTATTTCTTCTGTAATACTTTTATTTTTTTCATTCTTGAAAAATTATGTATCTTGAACACATCATCTTCTCTCCCACTCCATGCATCTCTCTGATTCAGTATGAACAAAGCTGATGATGGGGATGAAAGTGAATTATGAGTGAATTATAAGTTATTAAAGTAACCACTGTACCATTCATTTCATTCTTGTAATCTATCTCAATCTCCAATAATGGAAGATGATTTCTGTAAAAATTATATAAATAGCTTTGCTTGGAAATGTAGAGGTACAGAACCAAAATATAACATTGGTTTAAGTTGCTTCTATTGACAATCCACAATGGAAACGGTCTCTGTTATGGATTTTATCCTGCTGACAGCTGGTGCTATGACAGGATGTTCTTGGACTAGTGGTAAACGATTTGTCAGATGGTAAAGAATTTTTTTTTTTACATATAAATAACACAGGAGAAAGGAAAGAAATTGAATATAATTGAAAGAGAGAGCTAGTGAGAGATAATGGGAAAAGGTAAGAGTAAAAATAAATACAAGGATGGAGGAATGGAAAACATGAATGAATAGTAAAATAGAAAGCAAAATTAAATATCAAAAAGCAAGGAGTTCAGTTCATAAGATGAAAATAAGGATAGATGGGTAAACAGATGGATCGATAAATAGGTTGATAGATGAATTAATAGATGGCCAGCTGGACAGATGAGAGGGTTAAGGGAATGGAGGAATGGATGGTAATATAAATAGACAATCAGAAAGGATGACAAAAAATGCAAATAGAAAAAGATTGTGCATGAACAGGCAAATACATAGAAATAAGTAGGAAAAGTAACAGCTTGACCAATAAGCAAATAGTGTACTTTAGATTTATACAGTAGCATATACATACACACACACAGACATATATATATATATACATACACACACACACATATATATATATATATATATATATATATAGAGAGAGAGAGAGAGAGGGGGAGAGTTACAAGCAAACACATGTATATGCATATATATACACACATATACATATATATGTATAATTATATATATATATATATATCATCATCATCATCCCTTAACGTCTCTTGTCTATGCTGGCATGAGTTGGATGGTTTGACCAGGGCTGGTAAGCTGGAAGGTTGCACCAGACACTAGTCTGACTTGGCATGGTTTTCTATGACTGGATGCTCTTCTTAACACCAACCACTCGAGAGTGTAATGGGTACTTTTACATTTCACTAGTACAGGTTCCATGTGTGTGACACTAGTATCTACCATGACTGCAATTTTGCTCAGTTTGATGGATCCTCTTCTTAAGCATGACATAATGCCAAAATTTTCAGTCATTGCCTCCGTGAGGCCCAACACTTAAAAGTAACTCAGCCACTTGGCCTCCCTGAGGCCCAATGCTCGAAAAGTACTCAGCCACTTTGTCTCCATAAGGTCCAACACTCTAAAAGAACTCCACCACTTTGCCTCCATGTGGCCCAACACTCGAAAGGAACTCAGTCACTTTACTTCCATGAGGCTCAACACTCAACATATAAGTATATACACACAAACATAGCTATATAGACATAAATAAATATATATAGAAATAGGTATGTGCACACATACATATACATATGTACACATATGTATAGAAATATGTTTGTATATGTACAAAGGAAAGAAAAGAGTACTTAATATATTATGTAGAGTTTTCATTTGTAGACAAGCAGCTGGGGATTCACACAACTATTTCTCAGTTTTTAAGGTATGAAATCACATATTTGCTATGACCGGCAGATGGAATACACTTTTGCAATCAGTCAGCCCAGATCCTATGTTGCCATGATGTTGATATAAGAAAAGGCAATATAAATTAAGTATCAAAGGATAACTAATTTAACACAAACCAATGGTGTGCCTATAGGGTTTGAGAACACAAGTATACAGTATATCCATTTAGTACATCTCCACACACCTTCAGACCTTCAATTTTACATGGGACTATAGTTGAAAAGTGTAACTGAAGCCATAAGAACATGATTTTTATATTGTATGTGTTGTATATATATATGGTTTCCAGAAATGATTGTCTGAATTTGTCAAGTTTGGCATTCATAAGGAATGTAATATTTATTCATGTATAAACACAGACGTGATTGGTTAAGAAATGTAATTCCCAACTATGTGTTCTTGGGTTCGGTCCCACTGTGCAGAACATGGATAAGTGCCCTTCTACTATAGGGCTGGGCCAACCAAAGTCTTGTTAATGGATTTGGCTGTTGGAAACTGAAAGAAGCCTGTTGTGTGTGTGTGTGTGTGTGTGTATACCACACTCACTACATCTCTATGTAAAATTATGTACACTCGCTTTTATCTTTTGCTTGTTTCAATCATTATACTGTGGCCATGCAGGGGCTCCACCTTGGAGAATTTGTTTTATTTGAATGAATCAATGCATTGCCCTGGATGATGGCAAGGGAGATGGCACTAGAACAGCTACTCTGCTAAGGATGTAAACACACCAGCACCATTTGTCAAGCAGTGGTGGGGGGGGGACACACACACAAACACACATACAAGACACACACATGCACACAAAGACACACATACAAGCACGCAGACACACACACACACACACACATACAAAGACACACTCACACACAAACACAAACATACACACAAAGACACAAACAAACACACGCACAAACACAACCCCCCCCCCCATCGC
>NC_068983.1:79050794-79053798 GCF_001194135.2 Octopus bimaculoides
CACAAAGACACAAACAAACACACGCACAAACACAACCCCCCCCCCCATCGCTTGACAACTGATGTTGGTGTGTTTACGTCCCCTTAAATTAGTAGTTCGGCAAGAGTGACTGATAGAATAAGTACTAAGCTTACAAAGATAAGTCCTGGTGTCGATTTGTCTGACTAAAATCAGTGTTCCAGCATGGCCACAGTCAAATGACTGAAACAAGTAAAAGAAGAGAACATCAATTTGACAAGTCATTGAAAGTGACAGTCGTTCATTGCTATGCACAACTCATAATGCCTGGCCAAACTGGTGAATGCATTTTGACACATTTGTTCGGAAAGTTGACTAAGACATACAGTTACCTGTTGTGCCAATTGTTTCAAATTATGGAACGTTTCCCTGTAGACTTGATTTCTGAGGTATCTCCAGAGAAAAATGTCACACACTTAAATCCAGAGACCTTGCTGGATATTCACAAAATCTGCTAAGACGTCCAATCCAATGATTTTGTAGGTACTGATCAAGGAAGTTTCTTACACATTTGTCATAATGAGGAGGTGTTCCATCTTGCACAAAGATTTTGGAATGATGGTATCGAAAATATGGCCAGATGATGTTTTCACCCAATGCCAGGTAACGATCACCATTCATTGTCTCTCATTGAATATGGAATGCACAAATTCCTGAAGACAATATCACCACCCAAATGACAAGTAAAGGTGAATTAACATGCTTTTCCCAAACCACTTCAGGGTCACCTTCAGAATAATAGAAGCAGTTATAGCAGTTGTTGTGACCAAAAACATGGAAGATTACTTCATCAAAGAAAATGAGTCGATCAAAAAATCTGGGATCTCTGGCTTCTGCCAGCATTCTCTCACAAAATTTGACATGTTGAATAATCAGGGACATATAGAAATAATAACAGTATGCATCAAGAAACTACAGAATGAATAGACATATAAAGTTGGAGCACAAATTTTGGCTCACCCTGTATTTTCTTTACCACCTTATGGATTATGCACGCCTTAACATAAACCCTAGCATACTTGCAAATACATGCATTCTCACATGCATACTTTGACCTGCGCATATACATTTATTTTCACTCACATACACTCTCACATGACACACTTATAAAATACACTCTTATGAAACATACACCAATCTATATATGCATTTATACAATTTGTCTCTTCAGTAAATCTATGTATACACGTGTTTATGTATATATTCCCTCCTGAGCTTATTCCATTAGTCACTCAGACACCAACTCATACATACATACAAGTAGAATTATGTACAACTTCACTCTTGTGGAATTAGGAAATATGCTATGTTGTATTATCATCTCCATATACAAGGTTTGCCTAGGCATAAATGGGATTCAATAGATAAAATGAAAATAATGTGCAATGGCAAAAAACATAGGATTTCAGAGAATGTTAATGAAGTTCTGAAATAATGTCCTATGGATTAACATAGGTGTTCTCCAGAAAAAAAATTTAAAACTGTATGAAAAGGAGAAATTATTTCATAAGGTTACCGTAGAGTTCAGGAATTTATTCAGTGTCAAATTTGCCACTATCACTCAGGTGAGTCAAACAGATCACATGGGTAGCAGGCAATAGAAAATTACCTCAGGTCCATGATTACAGCAATTGATGTTTATCCTGTAAAGTAGACCTCACTGTCTGGGTAGTGGGCATATTCTCAAAGAATAATGGAGTATTTAGTATTATCTGGTGAAATTAATGTATGAATAATTGTCTCCCCCACTTCATTTATGTGTTAAAAGTAATCCTTCTGGGTGTGTAAAGCACTCATAGCAGTGCCCATGTGGTGTCACATAAATGCACCTATGCAGTGCCACATAAAATCACCCATACAGTGCTGCATAAAAGTGCCCATGTGGTATCATGTAAAAGTGCCTGTGCAGTTCCATGTAAAAGCATCTGTGCAGAGACATGTAAGAGCATCCAGCACACTCTGTAAAATGCTTGGCGTTAGGAAGGGCATCCAACCATAAAACCCATGCCAAATTAGACTGGAGTCTGGTGCAGCCTCACCCAGCTTGTCGGCTCTGGTCACACCGTCCAACCTATGCCATCATGGACAACAGACATTAAATGATGATGAGGATGATGATTACATTCATGGCTCTTTTCAATGTGGGTTGGATGAGAGGCAATTAACCTGAGTTTATGAGATATTTTTAACATTTTGTAGGATATGTGCTGTCTTATGATATCAGGATAAGGTTTTTCTACAGACGCATATTACATTCTTGCCTGTCAAACATAATGGTTACGTTTAGTGTTATGGGTTGCTGGTGGCTATGCAAGTAGAACTGTCATGGGACTATAGTTGAAAAGTGTAACTGAAGCCATAAGAACATGATGGTTATATTGTATTTGTTGTGTATATATGGTTTCTAGAAATGATTGTCTAAATTTGTTAAATTTGGCATTCATGAGGAATGTAATATTTGTTCATGTATAAACACAGATATGATTGGTTAAGAAACGTACTTCCCAACTGTGTTCTTGGGTTCAGTCCCAATGTGCAGAACATGGATAAGTGTCTTCTACTATAGGCCTGGGCCAACCAAAGCCTTGTTAATGGATTTGGCTAATGTAAACTGAAAGAAGCTTGTTGTGTGTGTGTGAGAGAGAGAGAGAAAGAGTGTGTGTGTATATATATATATGTGCGTGTGTGTGTGTGTGTGTGTGTGTGTGTGTAGGCACAATGGCCCAGTAGTTAGGGCAGCAGACTCGCGGTCATAGGATCACAGTTTCGATTCCCAGACCGGGCGTTGTGAGTGTTTATTGAGTGAAAACACTTAAAGCTCCATGAGGCTCCGGCAGGGGATGGTGGCGAACCCTGCTGTACTCTTTCACCACAACTTTCTCTCACTCTTACTTCCTGTTTCTGTTGTGCCTGTAATTCAAAGGGCCAGCCTTGTCCCACTGTGTCACGCTGAATATCCCCGAGAACTACGTTAAGGGTACACGTG
>NC_068983.1:79054422-79093223 GCF_001194135.2 Octopus bimaculoides
AGTGTGTGTGTATATATATATATGTGCGTGTGTGTGTGTGTGTGTGTGTGTGTGTGTAGGTTTGTTGAGTTTGAAGTTAAAATAACCATCTAAGGGATAGAAGTATCAATTACACTACCAGTATATTACTTATGTTTAACCATGGGCACACAAGCAAAATGGTATTCAGCTTTTCCCTTTTTCTTCTCTATGCTCTTCTTTATTTATTCTTCACTGTGATGAAGCTCCATGTTTCAGATCGGTTTTATTACTAAATATGATAAATATTTTTTGTATATTTTTGCATATCAGTGGTAAAATCATACAACATTGGAAGCAGAAACAGCTGTTAGATGGGATGTAGTTTATTTGCATTGAATTAATAAATAATAATTGATGTAAGTCAATTGTAGTTCATCAGCACTTCTCCATTTTCTGTTTTCTTTATATATATAATAATTATAATAAGGATTATTATGAAGTAGCATTAACATTACCTTTAATTTCTTTATATATATATATATATATATATATATAAATAGGAAAATAAAAAATAATAATAAGGCAGAATGCTAAACTAAAGCATATTTTAATATAGATGTGTATAAGGAGGATTACAAAGGATTTCGAAAGGATTCCTAACCGGCTTTCATTGTATGGCAAATTTTCAAGAAGAGGGAGAATGAAAATGTTTTTTGCAAAAAAATAAAAAATAATATATAAAAAAATAAATATACAAATACCATATATTGTCTTTGAGCTTTTAAAGTTCAATGGTAATCCATGTAGATAATTGTTAGAAAGATTAGGATGCATGGAATTAAAAGTTGTGTTTACAAAAAGGGGGGCTAAAAGTTTGTGTTAAGTAGGAAGTGTAGTGTCAAAACCGGAAGTGTGTGTAAGGGAAGACAATTCTGTGGGTTTTATATTCTTTAGTTGGCGTTTTGGACTCTTTGTCAACATATTCCTTTCTCCTGCCTACCCAATGAAATACATATAAATTTACTTCTTATTTCTCTAAGAACAGACATAAACTTCCTGTTGACAAAGAGTCCAGAACTCCAACTAAAGAGTATGAAACCCACAGAATTGTCTTCCCTTACACACACTTCCTGTTTTGACACCACACTTCCTACTTAACATATAAACTTTTAGCCTCCTTTTTTGTAAACACAACTTTTAACTGCATGCATCCTAATCTTTCTAACAATTATCTACATGGATTACCATTGAACTTTAAAAGCTCAAAGACAATATAAGGTATTGGTATATTTATTTTTTTATATATTATTTTTTATTTTTTTGCAAAAAACATTTTCATTCTCCCTCTTCTTGAAAATTTGCCATGCAATGAAAGCCGGTTCGAAATCCTTTGTAATCCTCCTTATACACATCTATATTAAAATATGCTTTCAGTTTAGCATTCTGCCTAATTATTATTTTTTATTTTCCTATTATTTCTCCACGTGCGGCTAACAACCCCACCATTTACTGACTTATATATATATATATACAGCTTCGAATAGACCTACACATTTTTCTAAAGCATGAATAGTAACTGTCGCAATTGAAACCCTGCTATAATACCGATGCTTCTTGAAAATGTATAATGACAAAATATTTTAGTCCCAAAGATGTGACTAGAATTTTTAAGTCCCATCTAGAGAGAGAGAGAGGCAGGACAGGCGTATGTATGTCATTATTCAGTTTTATTTCAAGATTTCTTGCCAATAGAAAAAGAATTAGTTTCTAACCTATATCCTTCATTGGAATTTCAGCATCAACAACAGAATATTTTTGCTTGTATATATGTATGTATTTATATATCTCTGCACCTAGTCCATCCATACCAGGGGCCTTTCCATTGTTCAATTTCCTGATTGCTGCTTTTATTTCAGCCAGGTTTGGAACTTCTGCCATAAGATGCTTTATTGGTCTCTTGGGTATATTATCAAGAAAAGAGAGATCAACTCCAGTGGGTCTATGGTGGCGAGACATTTGGTAGGATGAGTGATGAGCGACAACCCAAGCAGCTATTGTATGGTGAGCTGGAAGATGGCAGGAGTCCAACGCATAAGCCTAAACTAAGGTTTAAGGATTGCTTTAAAAATGCTCTAACACAGATAGAAATTGCAGCTGGTAATTGGGAGAGGGAGGCACAAGACCGTGATGAATGGAGGAAGATAGTGCATTATGGTTGTTCAAAGTTTGAGAGGGAGAGAATGAAGTATGAGAGGATTAGAAGGGGGGTACCTGTGGAAAGTGAGAGAGTGTTGCTTTTTATGTGTGTGGTTTGTGGGTAGATGTGTTTGAGTTGTGCAAGCCTAATGAGCCATCAAAATTCTCATAGAAATCGAGCCGTGATAAACAATGATGTGGCAATTAAAATTCACAACAGAACATGTGCAAAATGTGGAAGGATGTGCCTTTCAGTTGGCAGTCTAAAAGGACATGTTAAGAGTGTGCATGTGGTGGACCCTGTTTTGCCTGCCAGCCAGCACAGTTGTGCAGTATGTAATAAAATGTGTTAAAGCTTGGTTGGGCTTAAAAGTCATATAAGAGCATCACATGGCAAGAATTATGAATCATTTCAATAAGTCTTCTTGGCAATGACTTTTCTCATGTAACAAGAATGCAGTTTCAAGATGTATGTATATGTGTAGATTTGTATGTTTTGTTTTATGCATGTATTCTCATGCATATAGTTGCATATCTAGACATGCTCACATATATTTAAATGATAAACTTCTGGAAAGTTTTATAGATTTTTACAGTTCTAGTGATAGATTGGATCTGTACTTTTTGAATTAGCTTTCTGGTTTTGAGAAGCCTAATTTCTAAGATTGATATTTAGGTTGTATGTTACATATCCCAGGGCCCCAAAAATTACAGTTATAAACCTGAACTTGTAATTTGGATAGAGTAATTGCAGATTTCTCAATAGTTCAGCTAAGATATTCTCTTTTTCACTCATCTTCAGCTTTATGTTAACACCTCCTGGGCAGCTAATTTCCACAAGAGTACACAATTTCTCTTTTCTATCCCAAATCATTACACCAGGTTTGTTGTGCTTACATTTTATTGAGGTTTTCACTGAGATATTCCACCAATACTCCTTTTTATTATGAGTGGCTATGGCTTCTATCATACTGTGGGTTTTTATGTCTTTGTCCTTGGAGTTATCCTTCCGACGGATTTCATTATAGTGTCCTAGCTACAACATTATGTCTCATTGGTAGATAATACTTTGATGACATTTTCGGACAACTACTTGTGATGTTTTCAGTGTTAACTCCACAAAGTCTGCATCAGTTGTCACATTTTATTGCTTTTCCTGCATCTCTGTCCCTTTTGTACCTTAGGTATTTGGTTGATATTTCCTGTTCCTGGACTACTAATGCATGCTCTTCAAAGTTGGAGTTAGCAATCCAGCTGTTGGTCCATGATAGACTGTTTTGATGATCAATGTTACTATCATCTCAGAGCTTTCTACCAGCATATCCATGCATAGTCTTCTGCTCATATATGCTCATCGTTTCATCTGATGATATGTTGCGGTAGAGTCACGCAACTTCTTTGGGCATGTATTTAAGGTTATCAGACAAGGAATGTTGCTCAAGACGCTGTCTTCCAAGTCTTATGATGTTATCAACCTCATGTATACTAACTTGGTCAAGGGATGCACTTCGACACTTGGTGGTTAAAAGATGTTGCTAAAGGAATATGATATGACATTCAAAGGTATTTTGGATCGATGTTTTCATTTTAGGTAGAGGTAGTCTCCATTACAGTTTATGTGGAAATTATGTGTACTTGTTAGTATTTTCTGAGTTTTCATATCAATGATCACATCAAGCATCGAATCAAGCAGCCCAAATGTTGGTATGAGTACTGGCACTGCAAACACATTGTGGGCCAATGTTTTATTGAATGCAGAGAGTTCTGAGGTCCAAATTTTCTTTATTCAGCTGTAATATTCTTTAGTGACACATGTTTTGTTACAGGTGCCATTGTAAGATATGTTTTCATCCACCCATTGATACCTGTAACATTACTCATCAGATATAGAGGAAACAGTCAAGTCATTGATGGAGATGTTGCTAGTCTGGTTTACAGTTTTCCCCCTTTTCACAGCCCGAAACTATAGTAGAAGACACTTGCCCAAGGTACCATGCAGTGGGACTGAACCTGGAACCATGTGGTTGGGAAGCAAGCTTCTTACCACACTGGAATATTTTGTTGGTGATTGTAACAGAATGTTC
This sequence comes from Octopus bimaculoides, assembly GCF_001194135.2. Classification (NCBI taxonomy): domain Eukaryota; kingdom Metazoa; phylum Mollusca; class Cephalopoda; order Octopoda; family Octopodidae; genus Octopus; species Octopus bimaculoides. The sequence goes on from NC_068983.1 coordinate 79,058,664, forward strand.
AGAAAAGATCTCCTCTTATGTTGGGGACCTCTACATGATCATTTGATATGCTTGGAATAGTTGCTAAAATTCCCTCAAATGTAGTCTACTGTTTAAGAAAAAAGACTTATTGAGTTATGTGGTTTTGGATTTTATGCACATAGGAAAACAGGATGGTCACAGCTGGAATGCCTCTAATCACAGGTTTGACTTGGTGTTAAACAACTGTAACAACAACAACAGTAAACTTGTTTTTTCTTTCTAAAGTACTCTATTTCAGGAAGGAGCTGTATCCTTTAGATTTACTTTTCATAAACATTAAAATAGACATTAGAAAATATGACCTGCACTTAATACATTCCTAGTGCATCATCGTTCCACCACTGCAGTGACATTTCATAAAAAAAAAAAAAAGACCTTCAAACTATAACTGAGGCTAAGATTGTATCTGCATAACTCGTAATAACAAACAGGCATTTCAGAAATGGAAGAATTTATATAACTCGCACAAAAATAAATGTGAAAAATTTTCCAGTGAACTTTTATGTAACTGCATAAGATTCTTGTTTGAAAATATCCAGCATACATAAAAGCATATGAAAGCTGTCTCTTCATATTGTCATGATTCAATACGATAACCAGAAAACAAAATTCATATATTTTTGTTCTTTTTTCTTTTCCTTTCATTTTTTGCTTTTGTTTCTTTTTTTGTTTTTTAGTTTTTGTTCTTTCTATCTATATCTGAACAAAACTTTCATAATAATAAAACAATTATCTGCCTTTAGTTTTATATCAGCAGCTATTTACTTGACAAAATGATATTTCTATTTTTTTTTTTTTTTTCTAAATTTTGAGTTCACAACATCCCAATAAATATCATCCTATACAAATATCAATAGCAAGCAAAATTTCCATATTTAACCTTTAAATTGAATGATGTTTAAAAGGTGATAATTTACAGTATAATTAACTAGGAATAAACTTCTGAGTAAAATATATAGTTAAGTGCAGGCAACCAAACATGATGTGGTGAACTGAAAATAATTTTTAATCAATTGAAATTATAACAAGAAGGAGATTCATTCACCCTTAAGTATTCAAATTACAGTCAAATATAATGTTTATTTATTCACATTGTTTTGAATTAATCATATATAACACTGTGTAGCATTATTTTTGTCCTTGGGTAGCGGCTGTTATTTCCTATTTACTTACCCCTAAAGAGTCGTGGAGGTGCAATGGCCCAGTTCTTAAGGCAGCGGACTCGTGGTCGTAGGATCGCGGTTTTGATTCCCAGACTGGGCGTTGTGAATGTTTATTGAGCAAAAACACCTAAAGCTCCACAAGGTTCCAGCAGGGGATGGTGGCGAACCCTGCCGTACTGTTTCACCACAACTTTCTCTCACTCTTTCTTCCTGTTTCTCCTGTACCTGTATTTCAAAGGGTCAGCCTTGTCACACTCTGTGTCACGCTGAATCTCCCTAAGAACTACATTAAGGGTACACGTGCCTGTGGAATGCTCAGCCACTTTCACGTTAATTTCACGAGCAGGCTGTTCCATTGATCGGATTAACTGGAACCCTCGTCGTCGTAAGCGACAGAGTGCCAACCCCTAAAGAGTATGAAAAATGGCTAATATTTCCTTCAAATTTGCTTTTGTTACATTCATTCAAACCCTGAAGAGTCCCTTTCAACACATGGCTATCATGCTCTCCTACTACTACTGCTCATGAGGAGAGATGCACATATTGTCAGCCAGTAAGGGATATACTCAACTGGTTAGGTAAAGCAACAGACAAGCAAATCTGTGGTATTGAACAGAATATCTATTATAACTGCTTCAGTAACTCAATCCTGAATCTGTCTGAAATGTAATGAAAAATAGGTCAGTTTCAAAACATTTGTGTTCAGATCACAAAAGCAAAGTTTGAAGGGAGTAGTAGTCGTTTTTTTTTTTTTTTCTAGATAGAAGCAAATAGAAAATAATACTTACTGACCAAATGCAAAAATAAAAATAAAAATTTTGTTACACAGTCTTGTAGCTTCAAAATTTTAACGATGCGATTGTTTATTTTTAGAATGATATTGTAGGGTAGGTGGGAGATGTTGAATGTAGCTGATTTGAACATAAAACAGGTAGAATATTTGGGTCAGGGGTGGCCAGTTTAAATGCTAGGGGTTGACCACTATCAACATCATTATCATTATTTTAATGTCAACTTTTCCAATCTGGCATAGGTCAGACAATAGTGTATTGTGACAGTTTTCTACGGCCAGATGCCCTTCTTGTTGGCAACATATCACCTGTAATCAAGCTAGGTAATAATTTCTCAGTCTACTAATAAACAACAGGTATTTCAGACATGTTTATGCAGAGAATTGAAAATAAACCACACCATATCAATGACTCTTGATTTTTTTTTTCTTTTGTTTTTTTTTTTGTTTTTTTTTGCAAAAGTTTGTGTAACATATCAAGGCATGTCAAGAACCCTGGACTTACTTTCATGTGGACTGCAAGCAAACCACTCCATCTGACACCATCAGTGAGCCATTGTTTACAACTAGCAATCACGTGACAATGAGGAAAATACAAATTCACCTGCATATGCACAGACACACACACATAACACTCACACATACACACATATGTAGAGGTAGTGGGGGTGGGGGGCAGCGGCAGCAGTAGTAGCAGTGGCAACATTCACTACTCAAGTGAGAGAAAAAAATAAAGAGAATTAAGCTACAAAATTCTTACATTCTCTCAATTTCCTGTAATTCAAACCATCTCATGGTCCCAACAAACAAAATGGAAAAGGTGTTACCCTGGAGGATAGCGAAGGAGATGCACTGGAACAGCCATCCTGACTCACGGGGCTCTCACTTGTAGATAACCATCCCCAATAACGGTGAGTAGGGATGTGTTCCAGGGGCCAACAACACTGGAGGTCTTCACTGCCGCAATCTCAACTGTAAGCATCTCAGAGAGTGACTGATATTTTGACAGTTTGAATTTCTCAGCCCAACAAGCAGTGGAGCCTGTGCTGAGAGCTGAACACACCAAGTTGCCACTGGAGAAGGTTTCACAGCATGTGATCCCAGTGCAAGTAGTTTTGAGGGTGGTGTTGGCAGGGATGATGGTGGAGGTTTTTCTTGTGATATTTGACTGACTTGAACTGTTGATAGAAATGTTATTGCTAGTGTTGGTGATGCTACTCTTAACTACACCTGCTTCTTTATCTTGAGACTAGCAGTGGCAGAAGATCCATACCATTGAAACCAATGAAGCAGGTACAGTTGATATTACTGGCCCTATTGTTAGAGTCTCTGGTGGTGTTGGTGGTGTTGTTGTAGGCATTTCTGGTATTATCTAAATCAACAGAATGTTGTTGCTGCTTCCAGAAGAGATGCTGGTAAACTTAGTTCTGTTATTCCATCATCCTTTCTCAAATTGGAATCTGTTATTTTAACTAAAATAGGAATTTTTGAAATTAGAAAATTTTTTAAATCAGCAACACTTCCAGAGAAAGGGCATCGCAACAGAGGAAACCACACTCAAATGTAGCTGGTTCCATTTTCTACATAAATATCAATGAGAATCAAAAGAACTAGACTTTCCATTCATACTACTACTACTACTACTACTACTACTTCAGAGAATGTGATGTAGAAAATTTAATTTCATAAAAGAAAACTGTACTGAAGGGCGTTCATCCATAGAAACCATGCCAAAGCAGACACTGGAGCTCAACACAGATCTCTGACTATTCAGATCCTGTCAAACTATCCAACCCATGCTAGCATGGAATTCAAGTGCTTAATGAAAATGCAAAAAAAAACAAACTAATAATAAGAATCAGTTATAATATATCCATGCTAGTTTACAAACCATTTTCCAAATTGGATAAGATGGTACAAATAATTTTTATTATTTGGTTTGAAGCCAGAAAGTTTGATGATTTAAGTTTAACCAAAAGAAAAAGTACTGAAATTATGGAACTGAGCTAAAAAGTAAAGCAAATCAAGTGTTAAATAATTATTAGTGTCAGAAGCAGTATTAAAATCAAAACATACTATTTATCCCACTTAAAAGTGAATATCATGTTAGAACACAAAATACTGTGACAGTTTCCAAAGAGAACCTCTCATATAGACTTTTGGTGCATATAAGCACTCTTGTTTACACCACTACTGGGAGATAAATAACCAACCATCACCACTGCAGAGACTTCTAGATCACATGCTTATATGCTTCAAAAGCTAGTATGAGAGGTTCTTTCATAGTAACCTTCACAGTATTCTGTGTTCTAGTACATCTACTTTTTGTGGGGATAACTACTATCTTCTAATAAAGTGCATTTCACTAAGCAAGCTGTACAATCCTTGTTGTTAATGCAAAATTTTCTTTACCACTATGTCATCCCTTATCAAATAGACAAATGATCAGACATTCCAGTTATGACCATCCCTTCTTTTTTTCAAGATTGATAAAATCAGCACTGCAGCTGTTAGTAACCTCATTATTATTGTCTTTAATGTTGTTATTGTTGTTGTTGCTGTTAAAGCCATTTTTGATGTTACCTATCTCCTGGAAAACTTATCTCTATCATTCTCTATCCTTTCCTCAAACTGGCTCTCTAGAGGTACATTATCAAATGTATCCTTCCTTTTATAACAGACAGAAAGACAGACTTGAAGAGAGATTTAGCTACTATTTCTTGTAACTCAAATGACTATGAAGTGGCTCTCTTGATCTGATAAATGTGTAGTAAATGCTGGGAAGTACTCTAAGGAATGTTACATAATTGGTTCTTTATCTTGGCTATTTTTGGCCAATCTGACTACATCTTTTAGCACGAATCATTTTACAGACAAAATGCTGGAGCCAGCTGACCATCATAAAAGCTGTGTTTTTGGCTGACAACCAGAGTATATCCTTGTAAATACACAAGTCCATGTCACACAGAAATCATGCTTTTACAAAAGACACATACTACCACACTCATCACAAATGAATATCTTCTCATGCTTATTTAAAATACGTTATGACAAGACATACAAAGTCTTTTAAGCTTGTATCAGTTGTTAGAAATATTGTCTCAAATTTCTCATCTGTTATTTTATATTAATTTTCTCATGAACATTTTTGTAAATGTTAACTCTATTACAATCTGATGAATAATGAAGACATTATTTAATTGAAAATTTTGTTATGAACTGCTGTTATTTTCTATTAACTTTATCATGCATTATAAACTGAAATTTTCATGATTTGATAATGCAGTCATTTCACATATGCATTCATTTTTGTTATAATTTATACTCTGTGCTATTATTTCTAGACAGTGCTTTATTTTCGAATTTCTTGTAATGTCTGGATCTGTTGTGATCAACATATTCTTCATAACAGGAATGAAATGACTTTTGACATATGAGTTATTCTCATTTTTATTTTACCTATATCTCCTGAAATATCCTCTTCATTCATTCACTTTGCAAAGGTAAGAAATTTCTTAGCAGAGGCAAAAAGATTTATGTGAAACAAATTCACAACTATATGTTGTTGTATAGTGTTAGCCATTCCTAAAATTTCCTTAAAAGTCATTTGCAAATGTATCATAGATATTTAATAGCAACAGTTTATAGTACCCAATATGAGAAGGTGGAGTAGTATGACCATTGCAGAGTAATTAGTAATGTTGTCACACAACAAGCAATAGATAAATAGTTACATATGTCTTGATACATGGTTACATAGTTAAGAATTTCACTTCATATGTAAATATCAATTCAGGTTGCTGGATTGGCTGGGCTGTAAGAATCTCAAACAGGAGGCCTTGCAGTATTTGTTTTGGTTCTTTGTGTTTCAAGTTCAAAACTTAAACAGCCTAAAACAGACAGCATATTAACACAAATTATAGACAGACAAGCCAAGGTGTTATTTATCAATTATCCACAGGATGTAGGCCTTCATTTTTCTCATGAACTCTCAAGGAAGATTCTGTAATCTCATACATACCTACTGCATTGCTTGCAGACAAACACCATGAATGTTCTGTGTTCAAATTCCGCTGAGATCAACTTTGCCTTTCAGTATAACATACGTACCTGTTGTACATTGGGGGTTGGTGTAATTAACTTATTCCCAGCTCCAAAATTGCTGGCCTTATACCAAAATCTGAAAATAATGTCTATTCATGAAATATCATTTCTCAAACTTTAATCCATCTATATTGAACATCAGAAACCATTCATTTATTCATTCAGTTCATTCTTAGAACATCAATCATCACCAAACACGGTTTTCTCATATCAATTTAAAATTAAATCTAACAGTCAAGAAGATCTTTGGCCTACATGAGTGATAGATATAATGTGTTGCTTGGTTTAACACCACCACCTGGTTTCTTCAGTGTTTTTATTAGTGTCCACTCTACTGCAAACATTCAAGCCAAGTATCAGGTTTGAGAACACTTTCCTCTATCCCTAATACCAATTTCATAGGCCTTGTGAAGAGTCATAGGCACTGCCTTCCCTAAAAAAATCCTATGATCTCCGGTTCAATACTTCTGTGCAACACACTTAGTAAATATCTTTTGTCATGATATCAGATTGAACCATCTTGCAATGAAAATTAGCAAAATGGAAATTGTGTGGAAGCCTGCTGGATGGTTGTATTTTTTTGTGAGAAGAAGACTTCATCTATCACCTGGCTTAGTCCCATAACCTGAATTCAGAAAATTCTGAAATGGCCAACACTTCTAGAGGGGGAACATCACAATAGAGACAACCTTACCTAAATTTAGCCAGTCAGTTTCTCTGCACAAGTATCAACAACAAACAAAACAAACTCCCATTCAGGCAAAAGACAGAAGTTATATTTTTATCAGAACTTGCAAAGCTGAAAATCAGTATGGCTTCCTCAGCAGAGAAATGATAATCATAATAATTATCATAATAATAATAATAATAATAATAATAAATATATAACATACAGAAAATTGCAATATATAACATACAGAAAATTGCTTATATAACATGCAGAAAATTGCAATATATAACACACAGAAAATTGCACTACTGAGCACTGCACACATCCTACGCAAAACACTTTCAATACAGTAACTATAAGAGTATCACAGCAAACCACAGCACATACCCAAGGCACACAAAGCTGTGCTTGGTAGTGAAGTGAAAGCACATTATAAAAATAAAACTACTGAATAATAATAATAATAATGATGATGATGATGGTGACGATGACGACGACAACAATCCTTTCTACTATAGGCATAAGGTTTGAAATTTTGAGGGAGGGGGCTAGTTGATTACATTGACTCCAATACCCAACTGGCAGTAATTTTACTGACCACAAAGAGATGAAAAGCAAAATCTGAGCAGAAACTGAACTCAGAACATAAACAAAGACAAAATGTCACTAAGCATTTTGTCCAGTGTACTAATGATTCTACCAGCTTACTGCCTTCAATAATAAAATTTAAAAAATAATAATAATAACAATAATAATAATAATAATAATAATAATAATAATATTTCTAACAAACGTATATGGCTTGAAACAGGAAAGAAAGGATTTGTTAATAAAATTAATCCCCTCTCTTTCTCTTAAGCATTGATAACCTACTCACCACCATCCAACAACCTTCACTCTTATGCAAACAGCACAGACTTTCATCCTTCTTAATTTTCCTGATCTTGCATCATTCTAGACACCACATGCCAAACAACACAGCCTAGACACCACATGCCAAACCTGTTCAGATTCCATAAATTGAGAGCTTGAGAAAATTGTTCAGTGAAACCAGGCTAAAATTGTTTCATTTAGCAACAGAAAGCCCCTCAAGCATTACTCATATAATGAAAATATCACTGCACCACATTCTCTTAAATACGAGCAACACTCAGCTAACTACTAAGCAAGTAAGGAGTTAGCATCCTAATCACAAGGTTTCGGGTTCAATCCTACTGTATGTTTTCTACTATAGCCTTGAAGCAACCAATGCCTTATGAATTACTCAGTAAGCAGAAACTTAAGTATATCACATGTGTGGAAGTGTTCATGCCTCCTTTGATGTTGATGATGTATGTAAATATATATGTAGGTATCCAGAAAAACATCATTGAATCCACAATAGATGTCTTCAGACCAATTCAATACATATCTCCAACAGATTCAGCAGAATCCACTCAGCTGCAAGTATTCAAGTAAAGTCCCTTATCTAAAGTTAACTTCCTGTCTAACTTTTAACATTCTTCAAGGCTTTTTAAAAAGATTATAGCATTGTATACATCAAAATGTTCATGTTATCTCCAATTGTTCTTCTCTGCCTACAGTTATAGATATACATCTTTCTTGTCCTACTTCACTATCTATACTTGTAATGTTATTTCACAGAATTCAATCAGACATTTCTCAATATCAGAAACCATTCTTTTATTCTTGTTGCCTGCCCAAACAAGCAAAATCAGTTTGTTCTAAGGACATCATCACCAAACACTATTTTCTCATCTCAATTTAAAATCTCATAACATTCCCATATTATTGAAATTATTTCCCCAACAAACGGAATTTAAAGACTTTGAACTGCAAGTCTTTATAGTTGTTGTTAAATGCTGCACTGGATCAGAAGCTGAAAGCTACATTGTTTGGCTTCTCATCAATGATACTGTGCAAAGCTAATCAGGATGTTATTTGGATGGAATTATATATACAGTATTATGTCTTTATTTATTTTGCTTGATTTATTTCAACCTTCACCTTCCCTAATACCAACTAGATCTATTACAATAGCCATGTTAGCACTTACAAAATCAACTTGAACAGTATTTATCAAAGAAAACAGAAAATATATTAATATTCTGACATTTGTATCGTATTAATTTCATTCTTTTTTATGTATAATGTTTGTTTGGTATAAATATAGTTTCATTATAAATACTATTTTTGTTTGCTTTGCTTTCTTTCTTTTCTGTTATGGCATGTCTATAGCTGTAATTACATGCTTTCAAATATCCTACACTGTCTGTATTATAGTAAAAAATATATATATACATATATTCATAAATGCAAATATACATGCGTACATGTAGGTAGAGAGATAGATATTTATATATGTATACACACACATATGCATAATGTAAGTAAAGTGCATGTTAAGTGGATGGGTAACTATTCTTTTAGAATTACATTCCTTCCTTTATAATTTTATGAAGGAACCTGTGAAGTGAATTCATGTCTTAGCAAAATTTCATGTTAAGGCTATCCATACACATATAAAAATCAAATCTAGAGACTATATTATGAACTTATTTATTTATATCATCTTCACACAAGTTTTGATAACTGTTGCAAAGCAGATTATGCATGGATTTCCTTACATAATCTTGGACATTCATGTCATCAAAAGTGCCATACAAAATACAATGCATTCTGTTGTATGCTCCAGTATTTATAGTGGTAGGATGTATGACAACATGTGTTGTATTATGTATGATATCTCTGATGATACAAATGTCCAAAATTATATAAGGAAATTCTCACATAATCTGCTTTACAACAGATACCAAAATGCATGCAACATTGGTGTTATAAATATCTTCATGACACATACTCAATGTATGAAACTTGCACATATTTATTTACAAATATATATAGTTCCAGGCTTTGAAAAAAATAAGTAATGGGGTTGATACATTCAACTTAAAAGTTCTTCCTGGCCACAGTCAGATGACTGAAACAAGTAAAAAATAAAAGACAAAATATATATATAGGCACAGGCATGGCTGTGTGATAAGTAACTTGCTTACTAACCACATGGTTCTGGGTTCAATCCCACTGTGTGGCACCTTGGGCAAGTGTCTTCCACTATAAGCCTCAGGCTGACCAAAACCTTGTGAGTGGATTTGGTAGACAAAAACTGAAAGAAGCCCATCGTATATATATATATATATATATATATATATATATATATATATGTGTATATATATATATATATATGTATACACGATGGGCTTCTTTCAGTTTTTACTGGGATTGTAAGATGATAAGGTAATGAACAAAGAAATGAGAGAAAGTTTGTATAGAATACAAGAACAGGGTTAAGAAGATGCTTGAAACAAAAGTAAGTGGAACTAATATCATCAAAACAATTAGTGTAGAGCCATGCCTGTTTTTATATAAACCGCTCTTTTTTTTTAATGAATAAAGTGGGAGCTACAGGAATTGGATAGGAGAACTAGGAAGCTGCTCAGAAACTATAATGCACACCGCTCTAAAAGCAATATGGACAGGCTCTATTTACCAAAAAAAAACAAGGAAGAGGCAGAGGTTTGTTCAATACAGATCACACCATTGCTACTGTGATTTGGGGTTTAAAAATCCACAATAATTCTAGTGAGGAAAAACTGTTGTACACAGTTTAAAATATCAATGAAGTCGTAACTGTTAGAGATTTCAAGGACAGAAAAAACAGAATAAATTGTAGAAAGTCAAAGAACTCCATGGTCATTTCATACAACAAACAAAGGAAGTTGGAAGAGAAGAATGCCAGTTGCAGTCGAGAAAGTTGCTGATTATAACCACTTAGAATGATGCCATTGAAATTAATTTGATAAGTACAAAGATTGATAAAACTCAGTCTAATAGCAAATACAGAATGTGTGGAAAAAGAGACTAAAGAATTAATTATCGTCTAAGTGTGTGTAGGTAGCTAGCATAAAAGAAAACATAAACATAGGCATGACTTTGTCAGTAAAAGGGACTAGTAGGATATCAACCAAGTTTGTGGATTGGAAAGCATTAAAAGATGCAGAGGGTGAGATGGTGAATAATAATTAGAGGATTTTATGGAGTCTCTCCATAAAGACTGATCATACTATTGAATCAAGGAGACAGGGTATGACCATGGAAGACAGAAAGACCATTGTACAGTCATTGACTTTACGATCCTATATAGTAGAGTGGATATCAAGGAAAATGATGAAGTGAAAACTATTAAGATATTATAAGAAAGAAATAACAAGATATCATTAGAAACAGCAGATATTAGTAAAAAGAAAAAGTACTTAAAAGATGTTAAGTTGAAATTAGAAATATCAAGTATGGGGAGATATGCAGAAGCAAAAGTGAAAATCCTGCCTGATATTTTTGGAACATTAGGTTCAATCCTACAAAACTTATTGTATCACCTGGAATGGTTGGACATCAGGACAGACATTTGAGTACTCCATAAATTTTTCCTTGAACCAGGTCATGTTCTTAGAAAGGCATTTTCAATCTTTAGTTAAGGCCTGACAGTTATTTCTAAGGAATAAACAAAAATTAGTATGTTAAATTCTTACTATGCAATATAGAAATAATTCTGTATTTTCTAGAATACAAATCAATATAGTATACAAAAAGTTCTGGGCTTTGGGTATAAGAAAATATAGGAGGATCAGTTAATTATGATTTTATTCAACTTATTTCCCTCTCGGGTTTATACACTTATTGCAGCAGTCCTTCAGTTTTTCTAAACCCTGTAAAAGAACTTGAAAGGATAGGCCTCTAACCAGGTCTTTCACAATACGCTTAAAGCCAGGAACTTTTCAGCACTCCCTCATATAGTGTAAACATGTAGTGTAAACATTTAAACATCATTACAATCTTTTCAAATTCTGCTGCATTTCACATGGAATTTTGGTCCTCCAAATTTGTCTTGGTGTATATATCAAATTACCTTTTGACTTATGGTCTGTAAATTTGACTTGTATGTATTAACAACAATAATAGCTTCATAAATACCGAGCAAAATGTAAAAGCATAATTGATTTTCAGAATATTTGAACTCTGTAAAAAATTGTATATTGTAAAACTTTGTAAGACCTAGAACTATTATTTTTCTCATCTTCATATTCTTCATATTTGTTGATAATGATTTCTAACTTAACAACACTATAAACGTAGAGAAGTGTGCAGTCAGTTTAATTGACAGCCCTAATACTTGTTTTATCAACCCTTGAATCTTGAAAGGTAGAGTCAGCCTCAAAGGTGTTTAGCATTAAGCATAAAGAGACATAAATACTAACATAATGGCAAAGATAACCAAGTCAGGTACACAGAAATATATTATCATACTTGATACTTGATCACAAGACATACATAATGTAAATGAAGGTTGTTTTCATTGATATGTGTTTCAGGCAATTCACTGGCACACACACAGATATATAAATAATGATACCAACAACTAATAACTTAGAAGTATGCTGTCTATAACTCAGTACTTTTTGTGAGGTTCGGGGTGGGGTGGGTTTGGGTTAAGTGACAGGATCCTAGTAAGGACTCTGGTTGACTTTCTCTTAATTGTCAGTAATTACTACAAGAACAATATGCTCATCTTTCTACTAATTCTGCCATTCCTCTCATCAACTGCATTGTATTCTCCTGTATTGATTAATAATGTATAGTATTATGAATCAATACAGGTTTTCATACAAATATTTCTATTTGTAACATTTAATGCACATTATTTTATTGAAATATAAACAATATTTTAGAATGTTCTGGCCAAAGAGAGCTCTGTCAAGCACCAAAAGAAGGTGATGAGATTAAAAGTCAGTGTTAATATATTTAAGATGAAGGCAGCAGAATGGCAAAAGGCTTAGTGACATTTGATCCATCTTTATGTTCTGAGTTCATATCCTACCAGGGTCAAATTTGCCTTTCATCCTTTCAGGGTTGATAAATTAAGTACCAGCTAAGTACTGTGGTCGATGTAACCCACTTACCCACTTCCCCTGAACTTGCTGGCCTTGTGCCAAAATTTGAAACAATATTTAATACTCATTATTTTATTGAAATATAAGCAATATTTTTAAATGTTCCACTCAAAGAACGCTCTAAGTGTCAAAAGGAGATAATGAGATTAACTGGGTGCATCAGAAAGATAACTCAAAAAGTAATACAGTGAGGGAAAAAAAGCCATTTGTCATTAGCTAATATAGTTTTGATTATATTGACCAAACTCAGACATGTTTCAGTATTATTTAAGCTCATCAGGGAATCTTATACTTCACAGTATTTGGTAAACTAGTGACTGGGAAAATCTCTTAAGGAAATCCTTATCAACATCATCGTTATTATTGTCATCATTGATGTCACCATCACCATCATCATCATCACTACCACCACCACCACCACCACCACATCATCATCACCATATCATTGTCATTGTCATCATCATTTTACTCCTGCTTTCTACGATGGTTAAGGATGAATGAATCATCACAGCCTGAGTTAATTCATATTCAGACTTACTGTCCTTCAAGATGGATTATAGGCACTAACATAGCTGGGGGGAGGGGGACAGTCTTCCCTGGGTGGCACTTTTGCGTCTGCTGTAGGCAATATGTGTTTCTTTTTTTTGTGGGATTTGGGGGCAGAAAATGGAAGGGTTGCCCCAGGTGGCACACGCTCTAGCTACACTAGTGGGTAGAGGACAACATCTCAATTATATATATTATTTTTGGCTTAGCATCAATGACTGAATGTCCTTCCTATCATCAACAACTTTACACAATATATCAGATGCATTTTATGCATGCACCAGCACTAGAGAAGCTGTAAGGTCCACAACAAGACTAAAGGGTCCCTTTGACTCTCTGCAGTGTCTGCTTGTTTGCCAACCACTTTACAGACTGTATTGCACACATTTTATCATGACACGAGAACTAGAGAAGCTGTAATGTCCTCGACATGGGTAAAAGCCCCTGTCTGCTTGATCACTAACCACTTTTATAGAGTGTGCTATGTGTATTTTATTGTGACACAAACACTGTTTGGTTTCTGTCTGGTTTATAAGACTAAAGGTTCCTCACTAAACTGCATTTGTTTAAATAATATTATGCATTGTAGTAAAATAGAGATAGTTAAGAGAGTAAATTACTCTTAGATGTGTCCTGCACAAAACTGAAGAACCATCACTTTGTGTTCTGTCAGAAGTTCTATACTACAGGGTGTTTGGGTTAAATTTGACAGTGTGCATAAAAAGAAACAAAAAAAACAATATCCCATCCAAAAATAGAATTATTGTAAAAAATGAAAAAAACATCAATTAGATTTTAACTGTGAGATAAAACTTTACTACCTTCAGCTTCAACCACACCCTCAAGATGGCTCCAGATCCTAGTGCATGCATTCCTCACTATGTCTCTGAGAAGATTTTTGAACAGCTCTTTGTTCTTAGCCACTAACTCAGCCTTGATCTTGCAGAGTGGTTAGTGTCTTTCTCAATTGCACCTCATACAGAGTAATCTATGGAATTACAATCAGGGAATTACAAGGTCAGAAACTGGGGTTGGTGAAGTTGTAGAAATTCTCCAACCACTACATCTGAATCTTTCTGGAGGTATGGCAAACAGCTGAATCCTGCTGCCACACATACAGTCTTCCAGCATCAACCTCCTCCAGACAGGAATTGACCACAGTCTCCAGTATTTTCTCATAGCTGTCTGAATTGAGCCTAAGGGCCTATTCAAAGCTGAGGGAATATGGTCACAGTAAAACGCCTGCTGTACTGCTGTACCCATTCCTGCTGGTTACAGCTCTGTAGTTTCCATTGCAACTGTCCATGACATATCTTACAGCTTTTACAGTGTTTACAGAGAATTGAACAGCAGTCGGGATGTCAGCATTTTGACACCCAGCATGAATTATCGTGATACAGGTAACTTTTTTCTAATATTCAGATATCTTCCAATCCTTCATGTCAGCTAACTTTTTCTCAACTACAACTTTAATCTCTATGCTCTCCCATGCCATTGACAGTTCACCAATACCTCAAGCTGTTCCTGAAAAAATGAGACATAAAAAATTGCCAAATTTTGCCTGAACATTCTGTATAATTACTCCAGGACAAAACACTAATGAAGTTCTTTGCATTATGTTATTTTTAGCTAAGTAGTTATATAAACAAAGAGCATATTCACAACTAAATAGATTTATATAAACAAAGAGAGAGTGGTCCGATGGTAGTCTTCTAAATTCACTGGAAACTGATAAGTTGTCTACAGCACTAAAATCAAAATAATCTTACATGAGTCTATAATAAATGAACATCAAAATACCAAGGTTTATATTTTTTTTTATTTTTAAATAAACTCATTGAACAAAAAATTGTGTTAACATTAAGATAGATGCTGAGGTAAGGGTTGACTTATAGAGAAACGGTGCTTTAGAAGTAGGTCTGATGTTTCAGCTCATTACCATAATAACCCTAATTAGAATAAAAATAAAATAGAAAATAAAAAAATTAATTTATCTTTCTGCATCAATCTCAACTTGTAATGATCTAAAGCTAAAATCTATTGACCGAAAATAATGGTTCTTGTATTTTATTCAAAATAAAGTGTATTTTCTTTATCATTATTATTATTATTATCATTATTATTACTATTTTCTTTTTGGCTCAAAATCGACTTTGATGGGTTGTTCATTAGCACATTAGAAATTAGCAATTAGATATATTTTTCTAAGAATTTATTCAAGAAAACAAAAACAATAACAAACATACACACAAGTGAATATAAAATATTTTGCTTGTTTTTTTTCTTTCTCTTTTCTTTTTATTCTTTTGTAGTATAATCTTTTAGAAATTTGAACTTGGAATTTATATTTTATTTATTTTATTTTATTTTTATTTCTTTTTTTTTCTCTGGCTATATTAACTCAATAAATAAACAATTTGTTAAAAAGAAGACTAGTTAAAAATTTATCCTAACTCTGCCACAGTCTTCATCTAAACAGCATCGTTATAATTGTGACTATATCAGTAACATTCACTTGGTCTGCTAATACCACAATGCAGGAGGGGTTAGTTTCATGTTACTTTGTTGTTGTTTTTTCCTTTCATCATTTTTTAAATTTTTTGTTTTATTTTTTATAGACATCATTTTACACATATGCCTAACACCATTAACAGAAAACATGATGACAGATTAGTACTACTGATGATTACAAATTTTGTTTTAGTGGTGTAAATGGCATTGGTAATGATGCACAGGGAATTAGTAAGCACAAGATATAATGGAATCAATCACACCATCTTTAACAGTTACGTTAATATCAATATAGATTATTAATGTCGGCGATGATTATGGTAGCATAGTAAATTAATGGTGAACATTTCCAAACTGTATTAACTGAGGTTTGCATAAAAGAGACAGGAAAAGAGAAAGAGAGAGAGAGAGAGGCAGCAAGTGAAAATGGAAGAGTGACAGACAGGCAGACAGACAGGCACACAGACATACGAACCTGCAGATAGACAGATTCAATAGGATATTCCTATGAAAAATAAACAATCAAAATGTCTAAATGATCTATTGAAAAAGTACATTAAAATTTAAAAGCTAAAAAACAATGATCTGCATTTAAAAATGTAAGTGGGAGGAATTAGTATTGGTAAATTTAATTAATAAAGAAATTTATTTATTTATTTGTTTATTCACTTTATAAGATTCGTTGTGTAAAAAGAGAAGTTGTGTAAATATAGAAGATTGTGCTTTAATGATAGGCATAATGAAAAGTATATATGCAGTATTAATCAACAATAAGGAATTAATTATTCTTGCAGGATTACACTTATATTCAGTGAATTCAGTCCTTAACAATTTCCTTCAGAAAGTAATTTAGAATTTTTACAGCAGTAACCCATTTGCTTTTGTTATTGTTGTCTGGTTTATGTTCCAGATGAATCATCATCATCATCATTTGATTTCCATTGTTGGGGGTTTGCAAGCTTGTATAAGAAGAAGGGTGGAGGTGCAATGGCCCAGTGGTTAGGGCAGTGGACTCGCGGTCATAGGATCGCGGTTTCGATTCCAAGACCGGGCGCTGTGAATGTTTATTGAGCGAAAACACCTAAAGCTCCACGAGGCTCTGGCAGGGGTTGGTGGCGAACCCTGCTGTACTCTTTTACCACAACTTTCTCTCACTCTTACTTCCTGTTTCTGTTGTGCCTGTAATTCAAAGGGTCAGCCTTGTCACACTGTGTCATGCTGAATATCCCCGAGAACTACGTTAAGGGTACACGTGTCTGTGGAGTGCTCAGCAACTTGCACGGTTAATTTCACGAGCAGGCTGTTCCGTTGATCGGATCAACTGGAACCCTTGACGTCGAAAGCAATGGAGTGCCAACACCATAAGAAGAAGGAGATGAGGGATGGGAAGGTAGCCTGCAACTCTAAAACAAGTTGGGCAGAGTTGAATCAAAATCATTATCTATATATGCCAAAAATAAATCAAAGGGATACGCAAAAGATTCATATTTCATTCATGCTAACTTCTTTCTTGGTTTGAAACATTCAGATGAGGGTTTAGGGTTGAATACATATGGACTTTATGGTTCTTGTTGTTGTTGCTGTCATTGTTTAACACTAAGCTAGCCAGAAGTGAACAGACACACCCAAAATAAACTGGAACTTTACAATATTATTTTATTCATTAGTTTTTTACATGTTTACACTTTTATTACCTTCAAAGTATTCTCCATTTGAAGCAATGCATCGGTCCAGATGCGTTGGCCACTGTTCGTAGCAGTGCTGGAACTCTTGTGAAGTGATGCCTTTTAACATCTCTGCCATTTATTTTCTTCATTTCTTCCACCTCTGCTTTCACCAGTGATGACCTTCAAAAAAAGGTCTGGATCAACTTCCAACTGTTCTTTCAGTTCATGACACACATTCAGTCATGACTGCATTTGATCTTCCGTGAACAAGTGAAGTACAAATTTTGCTTTCATTCACAATTCCTGACTCAAAATTCGTTGGCAGGAGCTCCAGGAGATACCAGTCATATCAACAAGTTCGTCAGTTGCTTGGTGATAGTTCTCCAAGATCAGTTCATGAATTTTCATGATGTTTTCATTCGTTCGGGAAGTCGTTAATCTTCCTGAATGAGGTTGGTATTCAAGTAACAAGTGACCATTCTTTAAACGTGGAAACCACTCATAAATTTATGTTTTGTGCATGACAGTGTCCTTGTGAGCTATTTGAAGCATGACAACTGTTTCAGCCACTATCTTCCCCAGCATTTTCCTGCTATTCCTTCATTTCAGCCATCGCAAAAATCGACGAACAGGGGAGAAGCACTGCAAAATCTTCTCAATTGGTTCCTTGCTTCAGCTTATGAATGGCCTGTCTCAACATACCTCACTCTCCACAGAGGTGCAGCCAGGTATTTGAAGTGATTGTACCATTCTTTGATCTGAGTTTCACCCAGGGCATCATCACAAAAGGCTGTTATTTGACATAGATCTAGCTGCTATTTTAGCAGGCTGAATAACCATGTAAAGGCTCTTTCATCGGACTCTTTAGTATGTTGATGACCTGTGTTTTGTTGTTTTTTTGTTCTTTTTTAGTTTTATTGCCAAATCTTCTGAGGAGCTGCAGAAAATATTTGCAACTTGAATGATTGGGTTGGGGTTAAAAGGTCTAAAAGCCAATATAAAATAGATAGTATAAGTTTCATAGGTCATGAAAGCTTAAAATATCTACATTGATGGTAGTGGTAATGGCAGTGAAGGTAGCAGGCAGCTGCCATAGTAGCAATGGTGGTGGTGGTGGCAGTGGCAGTAGCAGGGCTCCCAATGGCCTTGGTGACAGTAATGGTGGCAGTCACAGTAGCAACATAGTGGGGCAATGGTTTTGGTGTTTAGTATCAAATTAGCATACCAGTGATCAACAGTGATCCACTTGGATCGTCCCATATTTTATTTAAACATAGAGTGTATCTAGGATAAACACAACCCAATGTGTCCTTACATTTTTAAATGGTAGAGTGTGATTTGAGGGAAAACCAGTCAGTAATTCTAGGAGGACATGTGACTATATAAAAGCATATTCACTGACTACTAGTTATTGCTTGTGTCATCATTATAACTTGCCAATATTTTCCTGTTACTAAGATAGTGAGTTGGCAGAATTGTTAGCACACTAGGCAAAATACTTAGTGACATCTCATTTGTTTTACATTCCAAGTTCAAATCACACTGAAGTCAACTTTGTCTTTCATCCTTTCAAAGTCAATAAAATAAATACCTCCCCCTAGTGAAATTGCTGGTCATATTCCTTAATTTGAAACCAATTTATTTCTGTTACTAATTTTTTTTTATCAAGCTCATTTTTTTTATGAAACCCATTTTTTTTTTTATGAAACCTATTTCTTTTTATCAAACCGATTTCTTTTTATCAAACCCATTTTTTTTTTTAATAAAACCATTTTTTTTTATCAAACCCATTTTTTTTTTTCATTAAAGCCAAGTCGAACCTACTAGGATTTGATCTAAGAATAAATAGGAATGAAACTAAATACTATATGATGGCATGAAGTTTAGCTTTCTGCCATTGGTTTCATTTCCGTATGATTCCATTCCATTACAACGATAATTCTTACCAGCATAATCCTAATAATGATGTAATTGTGAAATATAAGACATTTTTGCTTAAAATATACAGTAGGCACAAGTGTGTTTCCAGTTTCAATCCCACTGCATACCTACTTCAGTAAGTGTTTTCTACTACAGCCTCAGGCCAGCCAAAGCCTGGTAAGGGGATTTGACAGACGGAAACTAAAAGAAGCCTGTCATGTGTGTGTGTCTCTCTGTCTGTCTGTGCATGTGTGTGTGTCTCTCTGTCTGTCTGTGCATGTGTGTGTGGGTGTGTGTGTGTGTGCGTGCGTGTGTCTGTGTGTGCATGTGTGTGTGTATTTGTCCTATATCACCACATAACAGCTGGTGTTAGTGTTAGTGGGTTGACAAAAGATACTGATAGAACAAGTACTAGATATGAAAAATAAAGTACTGCGGTTGATTCATTCAACTAAAATTACTTCAAGGTGGTGCCCTAGCATGGCCACAGTCTAATTACTAAAACAGGTAAAAGATAAAAGCATATGTGAATACTCCATAAGATTTTGAAAATAACCTAGAATTCCTGATTTTGGTTTTGAAAAACTCTTGAGTCAATAAATAAAAAAGATAAAATTGTGTTTTAGTTACTTATAATATCAGTCTGTAATATCAGAATATCAGGAATGAAATTTTGCTTTTGGAAGGAAATTCCAAAATATTCCTTAAAATTTGGCTTATAAGCAGAATTATGAAACAGTTTATCTAATATATTCTCCTATTATTTTACTTGATATTGTCAATGGACTGCAGCCATGATCAGACACCAATTTCAAGGGTTTAATTAAAAAAAATCTCCCAATACTTGTTCTTATTCCATTAGTTTCTTTTTGCCAGACTGCTAAGTCACAGTGATATCCACAAACAAACAATGGTTGTCAAGCATGTGTGAGATAAACACAAACAAAACAACGCATGCACACACCTTCATACACACATACACGTGCACACGCACACACATGCACATACACATACATATGCATACACACACACATACGTACACGTACACATACACACACATGTGTGTGTAACAGGCTTACCACAGTTTTCATCTGTCAAATTTACTCTAAAGGCATTTACCAGCCTGTGCTATAGTTGAAGACATTTACCCAAGTTTTTGCACAGTAAGTTTGAACCCAAAACCATATGGTTGGGAATTGAATACAACATATTTCTTGTTTAAAAATATGTAGTTGGAAAATTCAGAGCTGAGATACTCAATACTACATTTTTTTTTTTTGTTTACTTATATTAATACATGATACTTAAAAATGTAAATACAAGAAATGTAGAGGTTTCAGAAAATTTGTTGTATACATTTCCTTCAACTGTGTATGTTTAAAAAATTCTTCAATCTAGATATCACAGAGAAAGACAAAGTTTATTGGCCTCCACTACCCCACATCATACAAATAACATCAAATCCTTCTACATTTCTTGTTAAATCCTATCTCTCAGTAATGGCTTACATTGAAGATCTTCCACTTTGATTCCCTCCTTGTTTACATTAGCAGTTATTTACTAACATAAATTCGTGATGTAAAGCAATAAAAAAAAAATCTTGCAGTAACTCTGACGTCTTGTTCTTGAAGAATTTTATTGCCAGATAGATTAGTGAAAGAAATTTTATGGAACAAAATTGTAAATTCCTCACATAAAATTTACCCAGTTCTTAAATGGGAACATCATTTTGTTACCCTACTTGTTACAAGAATTTCAAAAATCACATTCTCCATTACCCAATCTTATTGCCTCTTAATACTTGTGAAGTAGATTTCTTTCCTGTTTTCAAATCTCGCGTCATGTATAAAATGTTTTCCAAATCCTTTATTTGTTTATTTTCTTCCCTCTTAATAATTTATTCTACAATTTTACCTTGGTTCCACTGACATTCAGGAACAATTTGTTACAAATTAATTATCCAAACTTTTATTAAAATTCAGCTATCCATTTCCTTGACCAATTTCCCATTTGTTCAATTTTTAAATCTTGCTAGTAGCTGACTTCAATTATTCATAGCTGTTCTACGCATGCTGCGTTTAAATATATAGAACCTTGAAGATCTACATAAGAGGCACATAAGACATGTTTATAAAATCTTACAAGTTGATGTTTTATTTCCATATAAACAACATTTCTCTCTTATTTAAGATAGTGTTATGGGATTCCTTCTTGACAAAAACATCAGATGTAATATTTACACATATGTTTGCTGATGTTTTGCTACAGATCAACCTTCAATGAATTACGTAAAAAGAGAAAAAGTAGTGCATTCTTTGAGGGAGATTTTGTTGCTATTTCTAGAATGTGGAAAGACCACAGAGTTCTTTCATTGGTTCATGATAACATAGAAATTTACACAGGTGTACAAAACCAGGCACACGCGCACACACACACACATCATCATCATCAACACCATCGTTTATATATATATATATGTCCATACACACACATTCACACACATATATACAGACATATATACACATATATATATATATATATATATATATATATATATATATATATATATATATATATATATATATATATATGGGGCCCCAACTATGCGAACCTGTTTGCTGGCCCAAATATTCTCAAGTTTCATGGGTCCCACTCCCGAACTATACGGTCATTATATTGACAATTGTATTGGTGCGACCTCACTCTCCCACGAACATCTAGACTCCTTCCTCTCTTCTGTAAAATTTTTCCGTACTGCCCTTCACTTCTGCACTATCTCTGACACCTCTGTCTCCTTTCTTGACATTTCAGTCAGCATCACCTCCATCCACTACAAACACACAAACTCACACTCATACCTCAAATTCTCCTCCTCCCACCCTAAACACACCAAGCTTTCCATCCCCTATTCCCAATTCCTCCATCTACACAGGCTCAGTAGTGACAACCATGACTTTGAGACTCACTCTCAATTCATAGCTCGCCACTTCATCCTACATTGATATTCTCTCACCACTATCCACACCACCCTTGCCAGAGCACATTCCATGGACCATGCAACTGCTCTCTCTCCTGGCACCCACTCCGCCCCACCGTCTCCCGTTTCCCCTCACCTACCACCCCACCACCCTACTCTCCAATGCACCATTCTCCGAGCCTTCTGGCGACTCCAGTCCGACTCCTCCACTTTGCACATCTTCCCTCCTTCAAATGAGCCCACAACCTACGAGACCTCTTGGTCCACAGCTTCTTCCCTAACCCAACCTCCCAACCCAGCTCATTCCTCTGCTCCCACCCACACTGCTGCACTTGCCCTTACCTCTCCAACATCACCCTCCTCACCAGCATCCATCACTGAGCCTATTACATCACTGTCTCCTTCACCTGCACTTCTACCAATGTCATCTACTTTGTCTCCTGCTCTCTCTGCCCTTCTCTATACATCAGGCAAATGGGATGCCACTTAGCTGACCAGTTTCCGGAACACCTCTGAGACATCCCACTCAGCAATGACACCGCGGTCTTGCACCATTTCCACTCTACTGGTCACTCTTTGCAACACCTGTTTGTGTTCGGATTGTCTTTGCACAGGGGCCATCTGGACTCCTGTTTGCGTCGTGAACAGAGATTAATCTTCTCTCTTCACTCCTTTGTGCCACATGGGCTCAACTCTCCTCCCCTCTCCTCACACCTACTTCATCTCACCCACCTCTCCTCTCTTGCTTTGATTCTTTCTCCTCTCTTCTCTTCACTCCTACTCACCGCCTTCCTTCCCACACCTTCATCGTCACTCCTCCCTCATAACACCATCCCACCTTCCCTATCCATCTCACCCCACCCCATCCCTTATGCCCACTCCCACATATCCCACCCTTACCCCCACCCTCAGCCTAACATACACTCACCCTTTCTTTCCCCACTCTCACCTCCACCATCTCCCAACACCATCATACCACACCACACACCACTACACCATACACCACCATACCACATCACACTACTACACCTTACACCACCATACCACATCACACCACCATGCACACATTAGCACTGTCCACTTCCCAGCCCCACATCCACACACCTACACATACACACGTGCACATGTCAAGGTCACCAGCCCTCTTCCACACACACATACATACTCTCTTATACACACACGTGCACTTTCATTTTGGGATCACCACTACTTTATTATCTCCCCTTCTTCCTAGCTCTCTTGTGTGACCCTCCAGCCTTCACAATTTCATTCTACGTCTTCTTTGGGTTCTTCTAACTTGAAGTTCTTGGCACTTCATTGAAAGCATGTGGCCCATTGATTAGTGATGTTTGACTCATGAACATAACGTTGTGGGTTCAGTTTCTTATCTGGTTAGTATGTTGTGTTCTTTAGCATGGTGCTTCATTTCACAGTGCTCCAATCTTTTCAACTGAAAATGAGTACCAGCCTGATGCAGGTGCACCTCTCTCTCCCCTTCCAGCAATCACATCCTTGGGACAATGGTGGGAAAGCTGAGAGGATGCCTATGTCTGCTTGTGATCACACAGGCACCTAAAACTATTAGCAAAAGCATGGTACATTATTTCCAAGCCAAACTCATTCAAAACTACATTAGTCTTGGCATTTCTTTATGAAGAAGTCCTCCTCCATACACATCACATGCTCATATCAGCCTTCTCTATTGCATACTACCCTAATTCTTCTTATACCCAATTTGTCACTCAGCTCATTTG
This sequence comes from Octopus bimaculoides, assembly GCF_001194135.2. Taxonomy (NCBI): domain Eukaryota; kingdom Metazoa; phylum Mollusca; class Cephalopoda; order Octopoda; family Octopodidae; genus Octopus; species Octopus bimaculoides. The sequence goes on from NC_068983.1 coordinate 79,082,795, forward strand.
TATTCTGTCTCCTTGTACATGAACATTACACATCCATCAGAGCATCCTTGCTTCATTTCCTTCTAGCTTTCACACATCTTCTGCATTCATGGCTTGCATCTCACTATCAGGCAGCTTAGCAGTTCTAACACAAGTATCATATAATCTGCCTTCCACCCTGAAACTGAAAATCTTTGTTGCCAACAGCAGTAATAGCTCCCAAAACTTTTTCCAATCACTTCTTATCCTGGATACTATACTTTCTGAAAAACTGTCTCCTTTGTTGATTATGTCACCACAACTTTATGTGAACTAACTGGGTTATTTAACAGAGTCTATATCCAGTGTGCTTTTAGTGCATATTACTCCATTGTCTTTGTCACATACAAAGCTTGCTTTCATTGTTAGCCTTCCTGAGATTCCACTAAACCTCTTATGTGATATCTCACACTGGTTACAGTATAGGTGAACTGTTGATTTGGTTTTCATTCTTTGCTTCTTCTACTGCTTTCAGTCATTCAACTGTGGTCATGCTGTTGCACTGCCTTCAAGTGATTTTAATCAAATATATTGGTATTTTAGATAATTTGTTTGGTACTTATTTCATTAACGTTGTAAGAAGTGAAATGCAAAGATATTTTCATAAGAGAACATAACTAAGAACTGAAATGGTAGTTATATTTGAAAGCATCAATTTTTGTTCATTTCACACTGTGTATATAGAAAGGACTTCCACACAGTTCACATCTACTGTTTGTCAGTTTCAAGATATTTGAAATCACTTGTTTAAATTACCACACAATGAGATTGTACAAGGAACCAGATGGTTGTGAAGTGAACTTGTTGACAACATGATCATGCTTCTGTTCATGAATAATGAAACTAAGAAGAAACGCTTGTGTTTGAACACAGCTATGATAAAGACATTGAATTAATGCTTATTAAATGCTTTAGATGACTGCAGAGTGGAAGACACATGTTAGCCATTCAGAAATACACACAGACTGTTAACTTCACTTAAACATTTATCATTTGTAATATGGTGTCAAAACGTTTATCACTCAAAACTGCAACCCAGTGTAACGTTGACTGACCAGGTTGCAGTTTCAAGCAACAAACATTTTGACACCTATTTCAAACAATAAATATTTAAATGAAGTTAACAGTTTTTGTATGTTTCGGACTGGCTAACATGTGTCTTCCATGCTGCAATCATTTTAGTTTCAACACACAGTCTCAGATCAAATCCCATGCCAGGCAAGCATAGTTCCATAAAATGCTATAGAGTTAGTGTACTTTAAGTATTTGAATGATTCGTATATAATTACTGTTACAACTGTATTCCTATTGTCGCATCCTCAAATCATATGCATGAAGAATCCACAAGTAAAGAATTGCTTCAGTAGTAAGCAATGTATCAAAATATCAAGTTGTCTTCGGGTTGAATGCTTATAGCAAAGTTAACTCTATTAAAAGTACTGAAGGGTAAAGGGATTGTGTTTGATCTACCAATCTACCAATCAAATACAAGTACTGTCTAATGAACTTCCATGCAATTTCAATTTTGGCTTTTATCTTCTACATTCCAGATCCTCTGCTTCAATGGTATCATATATTTCCTGTAGATTGGTTATGTTGGTTTGCAACTCCAGCCTGTGTTCCTCTGTAGTTCCTGATAGGTAAGTTTCAAAAGCTTTTTGAACTTTCTCATGTGTTGCAACAACCCTCAAGCCAGTTGATGATCTTTTACAGTGCTTTTTTGAAGGCTACTGTTTGAAGGCAGTTTCTTTGTTTGTGTGATCAATGCTAGTGTATTTCTGTTATTCACTTCAGAGCAATCTTGCATTACAACAAAGTGGTTTTTCACTGTAGCAAAGAAGAGTTTACACTTTACTCTTTACTTGTTTCAGTCATTTGACTGCAGCCATGCTGGAGCACTGCCTTTAGTCGAGCAAATCGACCCCAGGACTTATTCTTTGTAAGCCTAGTACTTATTCTATCGGTCTCTTTTGCCGAACCACTAAGTTACAGGGACGTAAACACAGCAGCATCAGTTGTCAAGCGATGTGGGAAGGGGAGACAAACACAGACATACAAACACACATATATATATATACATATACATATATACGACGGGCTTCTTTCAGTTTCCATCTACCAAATCCACTCGCAAGGCTTTGGTTAGCCCGAGGCTATAGTAGAAGACACTTGCCCAAGGTGCCACGCAGTGGGACTGAACCTGGAACCATGTGGTTGGTAAGCAAGCTGCTTACCACACAGCTACTCCTGCACCTAGATGGCTGCTACACAAAGATGTTCAAATGGCTATGGATGCAAAATGGCAACAAGTCATGACCAATGAGCATCACTATGGAAACCGTCTGAAAGTGACAAACAAGACCAGAGAACAATATCTCTGCATATCAAATCATTGCAAGCAGCACCAGGAAGAAGAAACATCAAAATTTGTGCTCTGGGACCCACAACATGATACCAGGAAGCATGGGAGACATCATCTGACATTTATCAAGAACCTGAAGGAGGTCACAGGATTGGACTCTGTCCCCAAATGGAAGCGGGTAAAGATGAATCAAGACACTAGAGAAAATGACTTTGTCTTCAAGGAACAGCTGGAAGCCCTGCCAAAGTAAAGCAAGTTATCTTTTACTTGTTCTAGTCAATGGGATGTGGCTATGCTGGGGCACCACCTTGAGCAATTAGTCAAACAAGTCAACCACACTATTTACTTTTTAAGTCTGTTACTTATTCTAACAGTCTCATCTGCCAAATTGTTAGGGTTACGGGGATGTAAACAAACCAACACCAGTCATCAAATGGTGGTGGGGACAAACACAAGCATAAAGACATACACACACACCATCATCAACTGCACTTCAGTTGACTGCAAAGATCATTGCAGAAGGTCTGCAAGTTTTTTATTACAACAACTTCAATCATGAACCTAACATAAAATTTATACAGAGAAGTTTACCATGACATGAGCTTTTACAATAAGCTGTACAAAGAGATGATGTGTCATAAATGTCAAGCAATTTTGGAAATGTTCTTCTCTACTGAAGATGATGAACTGTAAGATAGAAGATAATGTCCCTCATCAATTCAGGAACTCTCATTCTACCGCCATCATTTACACGGCAGTCAGCATCTTTTATAGTAAGAACATATCTTATTACAATATTACGATTCTTGTTTATTCCCTCATGTATATCTCTTCAAATATTTTTATGGACTCATATTATTACTGTGTACGTTTAGAAATTGTTATTTTCATGCATAAAAGTGGTCACATTGCTTATTTTGTTGCCGTTATCATTTTCTTTTTGTTTCCTTTTTTTATTTTAAATATCCTATGGAATGCTTTATTGTTTTAAAACATGAAGTCAATTTGAAAATTAATTCTGTATTTCAGGATTTTGCATTATCGCAAGTTTTTCAGGAACATATTCTGGGAGTAATGCAGGGGATTCCTCTACACACACACATTCATGCACAAACACACACACACACACACACACACACAAGCACACACACACACACACACACACACACACACACACAAACACAAACACACACATGCACACTCACACACACAAATAGAAGGAGAGGGAGAGCAAAGAAGAGAGGGAGACCAAGGAAGAGAGGGAGATAGTTTTTACTTATATGATAGAGTGAATTGAAAACTTTGATCAACTGTGATAATCCTTACAATTAAGAAACAATAGCATACTGAAGAAGCTGGTTGGTTGGCACTCCGTCACTTACGATGTCGAGGGTTCCAGTTGATCTGATCAACGGAACAGCCTGCTCGTGAAATTAACGTGCAAGTGGCTGAGCACTCCACAGACACGTGTACCCTTAACGTAGTTCTCGGGGATATTCAGTGTGACACAGTGTGACAAGGCTGACCCTTTGAATTACAGGCACAACAGAAACAGGAAGTAAGAGTGAGAGAAAGTTGTGGTGAAAGAGTACAGCAGGGTTTGCGGCCACCCCCTGCTGGAGCCTCATGGAGCTTTAGGTGTTTTTGCTCAATAAACACTCATAACGCCCGGTCTGGGAATCGAAACCGTGATCCTATGACCGCGTGTCCACTGCCCTAACCACTGGGCCATTGTGCCTCCACACTGAAGAAGTACCTAAAGTCTAAAATTCACAAGCAAAGGAGATAACTCCAACATGAGTAAAAGATAGAAATATTAATGTGAAAACAAACCAACAGTGATACTCTCATATTACTCTTACCCACCAATAAGCAGTGAATGAGTGAAAATTGCAACCATTAAAAAATTGTAATTAATGACAATAATATTTATAAATCAGGGCAGCAGACTGACAGGATCATTACTATGCCTGTTGCATGGCAATACCTGCTGCATGGTAATGCCTGCTGCATGGCTCTTTATGTTCTAAGTTCAAATGCCACTGAAGCCAACTTTGCCAATCATTCTTTTGGGGTTGATAAAATAAGTATCAGTTAGTGTAGTCAACATGCCCCTCCCCTCAAAATTACCAGCCATGTGCAAAAACTGGAAAAGAATAACAGTCATAAATTTCAGCATAAAATGAATAAGTAAAATAAATCGAGTTGTAAGATACAGATTTGAAAATTCATTGCTTTTGTTGTTAAACTTCAGTTGTACCTCTGGCAAGTTAGCGGTTCACAGTATTTGTATTAAACCCCTGCACTATAATTTAAATTCTGCTGAGGTAAATTTTGCCTCTCATCCTTTCAATGTCAATAAAAAAAATGTACCAGTCCACTGTGTTAGCTTGGCATAACTGTTAAAAAGGTTGTGAAAGCTGTCTTGCAGTATCTGTTCTTCCTCTTTGTGTTCTGTCAGTAATACTTGTGATGACAATGATGCTAAGCTATATCATCTGATGCAGGTGGTCTTTCTCTTGGAAGAATATTGATGGTGTGGAGAGGAGAGACTTGCATGCATGGACAACTGACCAGTTCTTCTTGAAAGTCTTTCCAAAGCCTATAAATACAAAGGAAAACTGAAAAATTCTTGGCTTTAAGTGTATCACAGAAGGCCTGGTTGGAGGACCATCCTTCTGAGTTTTTTTTACAGGGATTAGAAAAACTAAATGACTGTTGTACTAAGCGTGTGAATCTGAGAGGGGAATACATTGGATAAAATCATAATTAACTGATCCTCCTGTATATTCTTGTACCCAAAGCCAGGAACTTTCAGCACTCCCTTGTATATGAGCAGTAAACATATATATACTCCCATGATTCCCTTTGACTGAGGGAGCACCGCTACCCTATTCCCTCCACCAAGTGAGCTTTTGATCAAACTGGTATTCCAGCTGCGAACCTCTTGTCCCTTTGTACAGGCATAGTGAATTTCAGTTTAGATTATCCAATATCTCTTTCCTTTTTATACTAGCACAATGTATGTTTTGAGGGAAATTTGGGTTCCTATCTCTAGCAGGTTTAACAACCATGTTGAATAAGTGTGAGGAATCCCTTTTCTTTTGTACCAAGGACAAATTATAAATGCATAATAACTCATGGGATGCAAGCTGCGCCATGAAAGATCTATCATCTAAAATATTCATAAATATATGTAACTTGCATTAAACTATTATTTTAGTCTAAGGTATTAAAGCCTGTTTGGTTATTTTTTTTAATATTCCTCTTTTATTATTTTACTTGTTTCAGTCATTTGACTGCAACCATGCTGGAGCACCGCCTTTAGTTGAACAAATTGACCCCAGGACTTATTCTTTGTAAGCCTAGTACTTACTCTATCAGTCACTTTTGCTGAACCACTAAGTTACGGAGACAGTAACACACCAGCATCGGTTGTCAGGCAATGGTGAGGGGACAAACACAGACACACAAACACACAAACACATACACACGCACATGTGCGCATGCACACAAACACAAGCACGTGCGCGCGCACACACACACACACACACACACACACACACACACACACACACACACACACATATATATATATATATATATATATATATATATAAAAAGCAATTCGAAACATCCATATATATATATATGACAGGCTTCTTTCAGTTTCCATCAACCAAATCCACTCACAAGGCTTTGGTCAGCCTGAGGCTATTGTAGAAGACACTTGCCCAAGGTGCTATGCATTGGGACTGAACCTGGAACTATGGTTGGTAAGCAAGCTATTTACCACACAGCTACTCTGTGGATGTTTCGAATTGCTTTTTATTTTAGCAGGTGGTTTCAAATTTGAAGATGAGTAAAATTTTATCTGTAAACAAGGGGATTCTATTCCTGATACAAAGGCTCCATCGTTGGTTCAAGTCTTTTAAAAGTAATACTGCATTATTTGAACAGGCAGCAAAATCGACCATAATAGTTTTGAAATGCAATGTGATTGTAAGGAAGTTAGTGTGAATATATTTATATATGTGATATAGATTTTAGATAAAAAAAAAAAAAAATTATTACACTATTAACAAGATTCAAGTACTTATTGCTAAAACAGATGCCTTGTGATATGGGAAGGATGAGAGAATAGACAATGAATGAGAAGAAGAGAATAGAAGACAAGGGTTGTTATAAATGTAGATAATATCTGAACCAGAGAAAAATTATTGAACAATTTTGAATGAGACAACCTAGTTAAATCTAAGAGACTATGAAGTTCGCCCACAAAAAAGTTTAAAGGACATAACAACTTTTAGAAAGGGAATTGTAAAATTCTATCCACCTCCTACCAACATTAAACAATGGCAATAAAATCGTTAGTGGTGTTGGTAGAGGCAGTGGTAGTAATGGTGGTGACAGTGGTGTTGGTAATGATGGTACTGTGAAGATGCAAGTGTAAAAGAATGGTTGGATAGATGGTTGCCATGGTGGCAGTGGTGGTGGCATTGTTAGCAATTGTGGTGGCAGCAGCAGCTGTGGCAATGGTGGTGGATGTGGTGGTGGCAGCAGTGGCAGCGGTGGTAGCAGTGGCAGCGGTGGTAGCAGTGGCAGCGGTGGTAGCAGTGGCGGCAGCAGCATGAATTTTCTGTGCCTGAGGTAGGCAACAATAACTAGTCAAATTACAAGAAGGAACTGATAACACAGAGAGAGAGAGGGGGGGATGAAACAAAAGAGGAGAGAAGAAAAATAATCACATTAACAAAAATATCAACATTGTCAAAACTATAATGACAGTTGTGTTAACAGTCTTATGTGATAAATTACCAATGTATGACATTGAGAAACATTTATGACAGAACCTAACCTTATACTCTTAGTTCCTCTCCTATGTTCTCATCATTACCAACAAGCCAGAGAAGCAAACAAGAAAGCATCACCTTTAAAAGCAACTAATTTATCTCTTCCTATAGAACCATTGAAAAATAAAATAGATATGACAGGAGGAAGAAGCATTTAATGAATATTAACAATTGATAGCCTTGCTATAGCTGGTAAGGAATAATAATTTCAATAGAAATTGTATATAGCCAGATAAATTCTGGCCAAGGGAACACACTTCGTCTCCAGTAGAGATTCTTAAGTAATGACCTACAGAGCTAAACAGTTAAAAACAAGATTCCAGCTGAACTTAACATCATTTGTTCTTTCATCTTGTTTCAGCTAGTTAAAAACTGTAAATTCTGAAAGTATCAAAGTACCATAACATGACATTTGATAACACACACATGCATGCATGCATATGTATACATACGTATATATATATATATATATATATATATATATATATATATATACATACACACATACATACACATACATACACACATGTATATATGTGTGTCTATATATATATATATATATATATATATATCATCATCATCATCATCATCATCATCATCATCGTTTAAGGTCCACTTTCCATGCTGGCATGGGTTGGACGGTTAGAGTGGGGACTGGTCAGCCAGATGGCTGCACTAGGCTCCAATCTGATCTGGCAGAGTATCTACAGCTGGATGCCCTTCATAATGCCAACCACTCTGAGAGTGTAGTGGGTGCTTTTATGTGCCACCGGCATGAGGGCCAGTCAGGCGGTACTGGGAATGGCCATGCTCAAATGGTGTTTTTAACGTGTCACCTGCACAGGAGCCAGTCCAGTGGCACTGGCAATGCCCTCGTTCGAATGTTGTTTTCCATGTAGCACCAGCACAAAATATATATATATGTATATATATATATATATACATACACACAACTAACATGGTCAGCAGCAGAGTCGACAAGCGCAATAACAACAACTACCACAATGGCAATACAGTGGACAAACACACATACACAGAGGACTACAGGAACTGTACCCTTTTTTTTTCTTGCGTCTTAGGACTGCAGCAGCACAAAGGGGTGAGAGGTTAGGCCTGAGGGGAAGGTCACACTGCTGCTAAAAACTGAGACACACACCTACACACACATGCACATGCACTCACACACATACACACATGCACATGCACTCACACACATACACACACCCACAAGCAAGGACACAAACACATGCGCACATAAGGATACACATCTGAGAAGAACAGAATGGAGTAAGTGGCACAAGAACACACATGGAAACAGAAAGTGTCACTGAAGAGGTCACAGATGCGTGATGAAAGATTTCCGGACAATAGAGAGGCATTAAAATAATAAAATAACAGTAATAAATGAGTGAAGAAAAAAAATATAGTGTGTGTGTTTATTGGGCAAAAAAAAAAATAAATAAAATGAATGTCCCAAAATACAACAAACACAAATATATACATAGATATAAAATATATATATATATACATACAAACATATGTATATATACATACTCATTTTCATCATTCGACATTTATGTATGTATATATATGCAGTCTTATTCTTTTAGGGGTTTCACTTATGGGACTGCAGCCATGCAGGGACATGGCCTTGAAAGGTATTGTTTATCATATCAGTCCCAACACTTATTTTTAAGGTACTTATCTTATTGATCTCTTTTTCCCAAACTATGTAAAAGAACATAGACATAAACACAAACATTCACACACATGTACACACACACACACATGCACACACTCACATCATTTTAATTATCATGATCATCCTTTAGCATATTTGATGCCCATTTTTCTATGCTGGCTTGGATTGGATGGTTTGACTGAATCTGGTGAGGCACAGTGTTGCATCATGCTTCATGTCAGCTTTGGCATGGTTTCTACTGCTGAGTGCTGTTCCTAACACCAACTAATTTACAGTGTCTGTTGGGTACTTTTTTCCATCCCAATGGCACTAGTCCAGGTAACTTGCAAGAGAAGAAGAAACAAGAAAAGGGGGAAAAGTGAGAGGAGGGGAAAACCATTTTGACTAAGTGGGATAAGCATTTAGGAGAATGTTGTGTGATTCCAAGCATTTGGTAAGCATTTCAGAGATTGTTGTGTGCTTCGGAAAAAGAACTTTCACATTCTCTCAAAGTTTTTTTCTTAAATGGGTAGAGAAATTCAAAGGATTGCTTTGGTCCAATGATAGAACATCTGTCATATCTACAGGAGATGTGGGTTCAAGAATAGCCCTTAAATTTTTCTATCCAAAAGGGTTCTTAGCCCAATATTTACGTGCTATTTATTTATAGCTTTATGTGGTGGTGAGCTTTCAGAATTGTTAGCATATGCTGGACAAAATGATTAGTGGTATTTTGTTCGTCTTTATATTCTGTGTCGAAATTCCATCAAGGTCGACTTTGCCTTTCATCTTTTCAGGGTCAATAAAGTACTGGGGGGTGGGGGGGTGCAATTGACTTGATCCCTGCTCTAAGGTTTCAGGCCTTGTGCCTATACTAGGTAGGATTATCTATAGCTTTGTATGTACTTTGAGATACACAGTTTTTGTAACATATTTCTACTATATATATATATATATATGTGTGTGTGTGTATGTATGTATGTATGTATGTATGTATGCATGTAAATGAGCTGAAAATGGAGAAAAACTTTTGATCAACAAACAAACTGACTACAATCATTATCATCATCATCATTGTTTAACATCCGTTTTCCATGCTAGCATGGGTTGGACGATTTGACTGAGGACTGGCATGCCAGAAGGCTGCTCCAGGCTCCAATCTGATCTGGCAGAGTTTCTACAGCTGGATGACCTTCCTAACACCAACCACTCTGAGAGTGTAGTGGGTGCTTTTACATGTCACCGGCAGAGGAGCCAGTCCAGCGGCACTGACAACGACCTTGCTCAAATGATTTTCTAACATGCCACCAGCACAAGTGCTAGAAGGCGACACTGGTAATGATTATGCTCAAATGGTGCTATTTACAGGCCACTAGCATGGAAGCCAGACAGCTGCTCTGGCGATGAACATGCTCAGACAGTGCTGTTAGTGCTCCACTGGCCCAGGTGCCAGTCATCGAATATGGTTCAATTTCGATTTCAATTTCTTATATATATATATATATATATATATAT
>NC_068983.1:79093471-79100233 GCF_001194135.2 Octopus bimaculoides
GGGGGGGGGGGCGTATGTGTGTGCGTGAATACATACTGTTCAAAGATTGTGGCAGTGCTGTCACATTTATCTGAACCCTTTCTCACATAACTTCGTCACTACTTCTCTGAAGTCGCTGCTCTTACTGCTACCATTGTTGGTATTGTTATTTAATTCCAGGTGAGCTTTAGCTATACTCATCTCCACATTTTTATCAAGATTGTAAAATGTAATCTGAAGGAGATTTTGGCTGTTATTTCTAAAAGATCAATCAACAATTTTGAAGCTATTTTAATAGATCAATGTCATCAATAACAGTGGTGGCATTAGTGGTGGTGGTGGTGGTAGCAGTGCTTGTGGTGGTGATGGTACTGGTGGTGGTGCTGGTAGTGGTGGCTTTTGTTTTATTACAGTTTAATGAGAGAATCTTTACCCATCAGTTCTCTATGCTATCTAAAGGGGTGACCTTAACATGGTAGATATCCAAACAATATAGAGTAGTGCTTCTCAAAGGGATGGTACCAGTCACTAGAGGTAGAGGAAAATTTTATATTGGGTACAAGAGACAAACAAAACAGTGGGAGGTAAAGTAAACACCTGTACATTTCTTTTGATTATGGAAAGTGGCACCAGATCAATGTATAAAACATTGCCAAGTTTTCAATCTTTTGAGAAAATATTTCATATAGAGAGTTTTTCTGTTCATAACAACACCAACAAAAGACAATTTTTCATTGTTTAGGTTTACACCTGAAACAATACATACTACATACCATTACTTTTGTTGTTCTTCTTATTCATGTTGTCACTGACAAGATTTCTACATGGTGTTGTTGAAATGTCTATGTTTACTTGTAGTCCATGTTTATTACTACAAGTATTCTGCATAGTTTTTGATTTCAGAGTGTGAAAAGTATTATTTGGTATATTTTCAGATTGTTTGGTTTTGAATATTTACACCTTTTTTTTTCTTTTCTTTCTTTTTGTTTTTTTTTCTTCTGATTGCTGATGTGAAAGAACAAATAAATTTTTTGTCCAGAAATAAAACACACTGTATTTCATTTTTTGTCAGTTTCTGCTGTGACAGGCTCCAGCCTGTGGTAAATTATCTGTATGTGAGTATTTGCAGTAAAAACTTTATTTTATGTAGTAAAATCCTTCACTTAGGAGAGCAACTTGAAGAAACATTTCTACTTTGTCAAGAGTGGTTAATAATAATAATAATGATGATGATAATAATAGGAGAGACAAATACTGTCAGATCATTGATGTAGCCATACCAAATGACATGAATGTTGTGAGTAAAGAGGTTGAAAAAATCACAAGTATTCCAAATTGAAAGTGGAAATGGCAACACTGTATGGAATGCAAGAGGGTAATTAAAAGTGATGCCAGTGGTGATCGGAGCATTGGGCTGAATGTCATTGAAACTTCAAGACTTCTTAAGGTAACTGGAAATCCCATGCAAGATTGATGTCTTGCAAAAAGCAGCCTTATTGGGCACAGCGATGATCTTAAGGAAAGAATTATCTGTCTGAGTTCCTTGTTGTGACTTGACAGATGACTAAAGACTCCAGTGCATTTTTACTTACACTGTGTTACAAAGGAATTATAATGATAATAATAATAATAATTGTAATGATGATAATAATAATAATGATAATAATAATAATAATGGTTTCAAATTTTACCACTAGGGCAGCAATTTTGAGGGAGGAGGTAAGTTGATTTCATCAACTCCTGTGTTTCACTGGTACTTAATTCATTGACCTCGAAATAACCAAAGACAAAGTCAACCTTAGCAGAATTTGAACTCAGAACATAGTGACAGGCAAAATACTGCAAAGCATTCCATCCAGCATGCTAGAGATTCTGCTAAGCTTGCTGCCTTAATAATAAGGATAATAATAATTATGATGATGATGATGATGATGACGATGACAATGACGATGATGACAACTGGCCTAGACACTTAGTTGAAAACTCTGATGACTGGATATTAAAACTTGTCTCAAAGTGTGAAAACAAGAAAGCATCATACTCAGTAACAAAACAGGCAGAGGAATATCTAAGTGAATTCCAAACACAACAAATTGCAGAATTAGACTTACTAGAAACAAGCACAGAAAAAGCTAAGCATATGAAAACCTGTGCTAAAACTGCTGCCTTAGATATTCTTACTGCTCAATGGCAAGAAAAACCTCTCAATGGCAAATACCCAAAGAGAGCTAATAGTGCCGATGTTGACAAAGCACTTACCCATCAATGGATTAAAATCAGAAACAGAAGGGTTTATCATAGCCTAAGATCAATGCCTACCTTCAAGGAACTACCAGGCCAACATATTAAAGAACGGTAATAGCCCAACATGTCTTGTATGTTGACAACAAAATGAAACTATTGATCATGTTGTCTCCATGTGCAGTCTTCTTGCACCTACAGAGTATCCCAACAGGTATAATAGAGCAACACAATATATTCACTGGGTAATTTGCAAAAACCTGGACCTGCCCCATGATAAAAATTTGTGGGAATGCAAACCACCTCCAGTTCTTCAAAATGATCACATCTCAGTCCTCTGGAACTTTACCATTCAAACTGACTGAAAGATAGATGCAAATAGGTCAGACATTATATTGAAAGACTTCAGCTAAAAATCATGCCTCCTCATTGATATGACTGTACCAATCGACTGAAATGTATCTGTCAAGACCTACCAAAAACTAAGCAAGTATAAAGATCTTGAAATAGAAATTGGCAAAATGTGGAACCTCAAGGCTAAAATAATACCTGTTGTCATAGGTGCCTTAGGAATGATAGCAAAAGGGGCTGATTCCTAACTAGCTCAGATACCAGGAAACCCCAACATGGCAGAAATTCAAAAGATAGTGTTCATGGGAACTGCTCATATCCTATGTAAAATACTGTCTATGTAATCTCAAATTTTAAAACAAACTCATAATTTTCTTGTTTTCTTAAACATTCTCTAAAACAACAATACGTGCAAAACCAAATATATGACGCCCTAGGCATAACACCTACATGAACTTCTAACTTGTTGTCTCTTGAGGTCTCTGGGTTAGACTTGGAATGAACTTCTACAAATACAAAGCAAAAGCCAAACATATAATAATAATGATAATAATAATAATAATAATAATAACAATAATAATAATGATGATGATGATAGTTGTTTCATATTTTATCACAAGACCAATGATATTGAGGGGATGAGGGTTAGTTGATACTATTGACCTTAGTACTTGATTGGGACTTTATTTTACCAACCTCAAAGCCATAAAAGATGAAGCTGGCTTCAATAGGGCTTGAACTCAGAATATAAAAACACCAAAAGAAATCCAGTAATGCATTTTTTTTTCATATCTCTAATGGTTCCTCCAAATCATTGCCCTTAATAAATTCATATTTAGGCACACTTTTTCAGAGGGTGAGTTAGTCAATTACATTAAGGCCAACATTTGACAAGGATTCTGTTTTACTGGCCCTGAAAGTATGAAAGGCAAATTGATTTCAGTGAGATTTGAACTCAGAATATAAACCACTGGAAGAAATACTGTAAGACATTTTATCTGGTGCTCTAATGATTCTGCCAAGCCACTATCTTGGATACAAATAACAAAAATAATAAGAATTTCACATTATTCTCAATCAGTTGGAGGCTTAAAACCAAAACAAACAAGCTCTTAAGGGTTAAGCTTCAGTGAGAAACTACTGACAATTTAAAATAACTCACCCTCTATTTGTTGCTTCAAAATGAGATTTAAGATTAAATTTTTGTGGGATTTTTATCTATTTTTACAATTACTGAAGAGTAATCATTAACTTACAAACTCTGACACATCGCACAGCGAGAGATTATTGTAACACTACATCTTATTAAAGAATTAAATTACTAGCAATACACGCTTCATAGATTATCATGTGAAGAAGAAGAAGAAGAAGAAGAAGAAGAAGAGGAGATGCATTTCCTTTAAAAAAAAAAGTAAAGAAAAAAGGAAGGAGATGAGATCTCATTGAAATTGACAAGACCATCACATTTTAAAGCAGAATTAAGATTTCTTATGAAATGTTACATTCCCATATTCCTAAACTGACATGTGATTCTAAAGTGTCTGTTGTGTATTAGTTTCTGGACCAATGCAGTCAAATATATAATGAAATCAAACCATAGTTGTTTCTCTTCCAATTACCTTGGTTAAGAAACTTTATTTGTTATTCGAATGAACATTTCTTTCTCTCTGTTTCTGTATTTGTAACCTCAATGTATTGTACATTATTTGATTTGAACAGCTCTCTTGTTAACCCCACCTCGTCACCAGTGAACATAAAAAAATATAAATAATTGTAATTATTTCACACACAATGACAACACACATATATATATATATATATATATATATATATATAGGTAAGTGATAGGCTTGCCTCGATCCTTCAGGGGTAGTCTGAAGCATCCAAGCAACCAGGGGATGTTTAAATCCGGAGGCACTCCTGGAGATCACCTGTACGGGTACCGTCTTGGGAAGAGGGCATCCAGAGGCAGGTAATTTACTGCTTAAACCGTAGTTTATAATTATATTTATATGGAGAATGGAGCAACAAATACAAGAAAAAGCAATACTGTTGGACTAGTTAGCCGCTGTTTTATTACGTGGAGGTTGTGTAATGAGTCATTGTGGAGGTGACCTTAGCAATGCCCTTACATAAATAAATATATATATATATATACATACATATATATGTATATATATATATATATATATATATATATATATATATATATATATATATATATATATATATATATATATGTATATGAATGTGAGTGTGAATGTGTATTATATACAAGTGTGTGTGTGAATGACAGAAGCTGTACATTCAAAAAGTATCCAATTTTATTTTTCCCATCAAAATTAATGCTGCATGGGCAAAATCCTTTGGGTAAGAAGTGATGCCATTCTTTCTGCATATGCATGAATATTTTCATGTTGGAATGCTGCATCAGTTCCTGTTTATTAAACCTAGAGTACAGACTTAGGATTTTCGTTTACATGCAGAATGACTAAATGCATCGAGCAGAGACCATAAACTCATGTCTCATTACCAGTATTGATGGTCTTCCTGAAGTCTGTGTCATGGTTTGTTCAGTACAACATGTCCTGAGCGATTTCTATGTGCAGTTGCTTGTGCTACCCTGCCAGCATATTAGGGACAAATTTTGCTAATACTCTCCACATGCACAAATCCTTCATTAAAATGGAACCAGATACTGAGCTTATTCCTAATTTGTGAGCAATTTCCTAGATTGTTAAACGATGGTTTTCATTGACTATTTGCTAAACCTTCTGAACTGGCTCCTCATTTCCACTTGTTGAAGACTGCCTGAGCATGCCTCAGTGAAAGCAAAAATCTGATGGGTGCGCACTACACATCTGTACTCTAGGTCTAACAACCTGAAACTGGCACAACCTATTGGTATGAAATTGCACAGGAAGGGTGGTATCACCTACCATCCAAAAGATTTTGTCTCTTCAACATGAGTTTTGGCAAGAAAATAAAGTCAAATACTTCTTTAAACACACTTTGTGTGTGTGTGTATGTATGTGCACACGTGCATGCGCTCATATGTTTGCGTACATACATATATATGAATGTGTTTGCATGTGTACATACACGTCTCTGTGTGTACAGACGAGTCTGGTACAGTCCTTCAGTTTACCAACCTTGGACAAACCATCCAACTCATGCCAGCATGGACAACAGACGTTAAATGATGACGAAGATGATGATGATGATGATGATGATATATATATATGTATTATCTAAGTGTGTGTCTTTGTATATGTGCTTGTCACCTACCATCACTTGACAACTTGTGTTAGTTTATTTACATATCTGTAACTTAATGATTCAGCAAAAATAGGACGAAAGAATAAATACAAGTCTTAAATAAATAAGTTGTGGGATCAACTTTTTTGACTAAACCCTTCAAGGCAGTGCTCCTGCAAGGGTGAGGCCCAGTGAAACAGTGAAACAAGTGAAAGATGGAAGATAAAAGATATCACTCTGTCTATGCGCATCTGTGTGTGTGTGTGTGTGTGTGTGTGTGTGTACATATATATATATATATTTCTTTTATTCTTTTATTTGTTTCAGTCATTTGACTGTAGCTATGCTGGAGCATTGCCTTTTACTCGAACAAATCAACTCCTTGGACTTATTCTTTGTAAGCCTAGTACTTATTCTATCAGTCTCCTTTGCCAAACAGTTAAGTTATGGGGACGTGAACACACCAACATTGGTTGTCAAGCGATGGCGGGTGGGGGTGGGGTCAAACACAGACACAAACATACACATACACACACACACATATATATATATATGGGCTTCTTTCAGTTTCTGTCTAGCAAAATCCATTCACAAGGCTTTGGTCAGTCTGAGGCTTTAGTAGAGGATGCTTGCTCAAGGTGCAACACAGTGGGACTGAACCTGAAATGTGGTTGGTAAGCAAGCTACTTACCACACAGTCATTCCTATATATATATATAGATATTATTCATTTAAAATGCAGAGATGCCTATAATAGGACATCTACTCGCTAGACCACTGGTGGTAAATAAAATTTCTAAAAAATTTTTTTTGCTACCCTATAATTTATTAATAATGATAAAATTCTATATATATAGATATATATATATATGGATATATATATATATATATGTGTGTGTGTGTGTGTGTGTGTGTGTGTGTGTGTAATACATC
>NC_068983.1:79100275-79107802 GCF_001194135.2 Octopus bimaculoides
TATAGATATTATTCATTTAAAATGCAGAGATGCCTATAATAGGACATCTACTCGCTAGACCACTGGTGGTAAATAAAATTTCTAAAAAATTTTTTTTGCTACCCTATAATTTATTAATAATGATAAAATTCTATATATATAGATATATATATATATGGATATATATATATATATATGTGTGTGTGTGTGTGTGTGTGTGTGTGTGTGTGTAATACATCATGGATTTTAGTCAGAATTAACTGAATGGTAAATTGCTCAATCAACTGGTTTACTAGGCAGGCTCATTGAATTAATTAGTAAGTGGTTAAGTATTCCATAGGTTTTTATTCCCCTAGAATCAGCAAGATACAGTGCGACAAAGGTGGATCTTTGAATTACAAGCACTATTCAATTAATAGACATTTATTGACCAGTTTCCATCATCCCAGTTTCCCTCACAAGATATGGATTGATAAAGATTATAAAAAATAAGACTCGACAAAGATGCCATCCATCATCATCATCACTACCATCATTTGATGTCTGCTTTCCATGCTGGCATGAGTAGGGCAAACTGAGAAGAAACCTGTGAACCACAGGGCTGCATCAAGCTCCAGTGTCAACTTTGGCATGGTTCCTGCAGTTGGATGCCCTTTCTGATAATGCCAGCTACTTTACAGAGTGTACTGGGTGCGTTTTTCATGATACCAGCATTGATGGGGTTGCTGTGTATCTTGCAAGACAGGAAAAAACAGAGACAAAGGAAATGGAAAAAGTTTCCACTCCTGAAAGAAAATATTTAGCAGGAGAAAGTGAAGGTGGGTAGTTGTATGTGAAATGTTGAAGGGCTAAAGTATTATAGAGGAATAAACACAGGTGTCTTGTTATGGAGGAGATATATAGCTGAAGGAGATAAGTGGAAGCGGTGATATGGTGCTAGAGCAAACTCTCAAGGAATGAGAAGGTGAGCAGAAGAGAAGACATGGATAGTGGATCATGGGCAGTGCTGGATTAACCATTAAGCAAAATAAGCATGTGCTTAGGGCATCAAGGGAAGGAGGGGACACCACAAAAATGGTAAATGGTTTATGGTGCAAAAGAAATCACTTTAAACTTGCTAAAATAATATTCAGGATGCCTTTATCTCTACTAAGTATAGATGCAAATGTGTTACCTACGATTAATTTTGAGGATCAAACACTTTGCAATTCGAAAATGTAGAAAACTTTTCAAATATAAATTAAGTGGAAGTATACAAAAATAAACATTATTTTCTCTCTTACTGTTTGGTTTCATTTTGAAAAATTAAAATTTATTTTATGGTTTGTTATTGTTTATGTTTTGAATTACATAACCTTTTTATGGGGGCACCAAAATCCTTGAAGCACTTAGGGCCTTGATGGGTCTTAATCCAGCCTTGATCATGGGAAGAAATGAGATAGTGAATGCTTTCATAAGAGTGTGAGGGAGGAGTAAACTGGTGGAGGCAGAGGTTAATGTAGTGAGTGATGAACAAGGGTGGGAGTAAACTTAGACTGCATGATTGCAAAATAAACTTCTTAGACATTCGTCATATTGTACCTATATTTCAGCCATCTTTGCACCCTAGTAAAAGTGAGACAAATACTTATTTTTGAAGTTCTCATGACAACTAAGTTGATAGAGTGGAGGATTTTAGTTGCAGTTATATATCTATACAATAAAACATTTACAGATACTAATTTAACAGATTAACTAATTCAAAATCTCTTTTGTGTAATCAATAATACGTTTCATCCAGTAAAACAGTTATAAGTGCCAATTTGGTAGCTTAATTTATTCAGATTCTCTTTTGTGTAATTAGTAATTTAGTTTATCTTGTTAAAACATTTATAGTAGCTAATTTAGCAGATTAATTCATTATTCAGAATCTCTTTGATATGATTAATAACATAGTTGTTCACTATATGTCAGATATGTGGTTCAATTCCCATAAGATGACTTCATATATATATAAATACAAACTTGTTACCAATTCAAATATACTTGAGACATATTGGAACCCTTAAGAAAGCCATTCGCTGTATTTTATCAAGGAGAAAATTTCTCATTGTAGACAAATAGGTGTAAACACTCCAAGTCAGTTCAAAATGTCCTCTAACTGATGGATGTGTAGTGAGTCATGGAAGTGCTATTTTGTTGTCACAGATTAGCACAGTTGTGCTTTGGCAACTGCAGCCAATCAGAGCTGGTTGCATAACTATAAATACAGTGTCATCTATCCAGAAAGGAATTCTGTTCCAGTCAGTCAGACAGCAGTTAGCAGAAGACTTCAACAAGAGTACAGCTATTTTCAGTGGGACTTTGGAAGGACATTACACCTGATGACATTATTTCAACATGAACAGCTGTATTATTTCACCAACTTAATACTGTAAACTTCAGGATTACATTAAGCTCACACAGCAAATCCCATTATTCCCCGTGGGCAGAACCTACCTGTTCTTACTACCTTTATCACGGTATGCTTCTACCTATTTGTGTAATAGTAAGTCCAATGGTCTTCCTTGACTCACTACATACAGCAACTGTCTACTCTAATTGCAACACAAATAAATAATGATGTTTGTTCTAATATAGCCTTCTGATGTATTTTCTCAATGCCTCAAAGATGCAACTGTTTCTTCACTGACTTCTGCATTGTGTATTCATTTGGTAACATGCTAAAATTGGTAACACTTTACTCAACACAGAAACAACAAGCCTGTAGATGCATGCATTTTGGAGTGTTTATCTCGTCTTCAGCATCAGATACTGGAAAGGGGAAAACTACAAACTGACAAGTGATGGATATCTTTTATTATATGGCTGTCATCATACTGTGATTTGTTGTGCAAATTGGTGATGGAATCTGAAAAAAGCCAATTTTACATGTCTGTATGTGTGTGTGTGTGTGTGTGTGTGTGCATGTGTGTGTATGTATATATGTGTTTGTATATATATAAAAATATATGTCTGTATATAAATATATAGGCATACATATATATATATATATATCATCATCATCATTGTTTAACGTCTGCTTTCCATGCTAGCATGGGTTGGACGATTTGACTGAGGACTGGTGAAGCAGATGGCTGCACCAGGGTCCAATCTGATTTGGCAGAGTTTCTTCAGCTGGATTCCCTTCCTAATGCCAACCACTCCAAGAGTGTAGTGGGTGCTTTTACATGCCACTGGCCAGTCAGGCGGTACATGTATGGCCACGCTCGAAATGGTGATATATATATATATATTTTACATATTCTTTTACATATTTATAAAGATATATTTTTATATTTTTATTGCTTAATATATTTTTACACATTTTTCCTGTATTTTACCTTCCACCCTGCATTTTTCTTGTGCATGTGCATATATAGATGTGTATATGAATTTTTTGTGCACGTGTGTGTGTGCATGTGCATGGGTATGTATATATGTACATGTGTATGGTTGCATATATATGTGGGTGTACATGCGAGAGTTCCATGTAAGTGTAAGTAAGCATATGTTATGTAGCATGTACATATTTTAAACATGCATTTGAATATAGCTGCATGTATGGGTACATGCACGTGTGTGTGTGTGTGTGTGCGCACTTGTGTATGCGGATACACGTGTACATCGTGCATGTGTGTGCATGTGTGCGGATATGTGTATATGTACATGTATATGTACATGGGTATGGTTGCATGCATGTGTGGGTGTACATGCATGTGTTCCACGCAAGTGTGAGCAATCATATAGCATGTGCATATGGTTATGTGCACGTGTGTGTGTACATGCGCACGTGTGTGTGTATATGTGCATGCACACGTGTACGTGGATTTGTATACGTGTACAAGCATGGTTGCATATATATGTACATCTATTTGGCGTATGTGTGGGTGCACATGTGTGTGTTTCATGTGAGTCTGAGTGAGCATGTGCATATAGGCACATGTATGTGGGTGTGCATGCGCGCATGTGTACGTATGCACGTAGGCAATTGCTATGAGCATTTTTACTCTTTTACTTTTTACTTCCTCCTCTTTGGTTTTTTTCCCTTATTTAACAGTCATTCTAATAGTTCTTTTGTCTTAATAACTGTGAATTACATAGTAATTTCCCTTTGTTTAACAGTCATTTTCATAGCATATTTTGATTGCCTTGATAACTGAAGAGATGCTGGTGCAGGTTTCTACCCCGACATCTGAAACTCAGAGTTTTATTATGGCAAACGAATAACTGTCACATATTATATTACAAATATATATATATATATATATATATATATATATATATATGTATGTATGTATGTATGTATGTATGTATGTATATTTGTGTATATGTGTGAATGTATACACATGTATGCATGTGTGTGTATGTATGTGTGTGTGTGCACGTACTCTTGTCTTGACATCACATAATGATTATAAATGAGCATCGTCATCATACAAGACAGGCTAATTGTTTCCAGTCTTTCATGAAAAAGAATCTGGTCTTACTTAGAAACAGGTGAGTGTTGCCAACAGGAAGAGCATCCATGTGAAGAAAATTTACCTCAATGAATTCCATATGACACATGGAAGCATGGAAAAGTGGACATTAAATGATGATGATAATCATGATGATAATGATGACGACAAAGACATGTTCTTTTTTTATTGTGAGTTACTTGGCAACCTCACTAATGTCAGTGCCATGGAAAAAACACCAAGTACACTATGGAAAGTGGTCAGCATTAGGAAAAGCATCCAGCCTTAGAAACGAACCTGAAGTAGACACTGAAACTTAATGCAGGTTATTGGATCCTGTCAAATCATGCAAACCATACCAGCCTGAAAGATGGATATTAAATAATGATGATGATGATAATGATTACGAAGACCACAATGACAATGACAATGATAATGATGATGATGATGATGATTTCAGCCAACACAAGATTTGATATTGTTCTAACTTTACAGATGATATAACATTGATAATTTTTGTTTTGCTCTTGAGATGTATGGAGAGAGAGGTTAAAATGAAAACATAACAGACTCTTGTAATTTCCATTACTCCTATATTTGGAATGGTAAAAGCAGCTTAGCAGCTTTACTTGCAGCGAAGGAGAAAAATAGTCTAATATGATATCCGTTTGCAACCTGTAACTATTTACTTGCAAGTTAATGTTGAAATTTAAAGAATCTTCCTGTCTTGTTCACAAGTTAAAATCTGGATGAGTAGTTTTCTCTTAGAGAGAGAAAGAGAAGAGAGGAGGAGAGAGAGAGAGAGAGAGGGATGACAGGAAACATTACCTCTAATTTCACCTTAAATCTCATGGCTACTATTCACGTTAATTGATTTCCTTTCAGTGGACAAAACATGAGGCCAAATTTTGCAGAGGAAGCCAGATGTATATAGACATGGCCATGTGGTTAAGAAACTTGTTTAGCAATAACTTGGTTATGTGTTTTATTCTACTAACTAATTTGGTACCTTAGTTAAGTGCCTACTACCATAGTCTAATGCAATTAGTTGAAGTGGTGCATGAAGAAATAGCTGTTGCTGCTTTTGGTGTTGTTGTTTAGTCACAGATCAACTCTGATTAGCTAAATCCATGACCAAAGGTATTTGCATCCTATATTTTACTCAAACACAGTGTATCTAGGACTATAATATCCAAATGGTCCTTTCTGGAAATGTTACCGCTAATTTCATCTTAAATCTCATTTTGGCAACTCTTTCTAACAGGTCAAGCAACCAAATAAAGGCTCCCTTCATTGAACCTGGCATTTTTGCTGGCTGTTGTTTTTGTCCTAGGAGTATCAGTAGTAATACTTGTGACTGTTTTATTTTTGTTGTTTTTCTTGATGTTGTAATAAGTCAACCAGCTTGCTAACTTCTTGATGGAATAATTGCTTCTGTGTTAACCACAATGCCAGCAATTTAGATGGTATCAGTCTCAGCCAATTAAATTACTAGTACTTTATTTTATAGACCCTGAAAGAATGAAAGGTAAGGTTGACCCAGTAAGATTTGAATTCAGAATGTACAGAATCGGAATAGATACTGCAAATCAGTTTTTCTGATGCACTAATGATTCTGCCAGCTTGCCACTAGATTACTCCTATTGTAACCATAGGAGTAATTTAGTTCTGGTTCTTCCTTCGTTATTTAATAAATAAATTGGGAAAGTCATTGGAGCATCAGATGAAATACCTTGCACTGTTTTGTTCCAGAATCTTAAGATCTGTGTTCAAATCTTACCAAGGACAACTTTGCTTATCATTCTTCAAGGATTGATGCAAAAAAATTTCAGATAAGTGCAATGGCTAATGGAATCAGACAGAATGCCTTGCAATATATATTTTGCATGAACACACATTGACATCAGAGATTAATTGTAACAAAATTGTAAAACGATGCCGACAGCCATGTCTGTATGGCAAATAACTTTCTTCCAAACCACATTATTTGTCCCAACTCTTAGAGTTCTAAGTTCAAATCATGCATTATGCCACATGGGTTGTAGACATGATCCACTGGCAGTTTAACACTAATACCCTTTTCTTGTGTACCTTTTGTGCAGTCCACTCTGTTACAAGCATTTTGTCTAGATTTCCAGTTTGAGGATACCTTTCTCTCTCTCACCACTACTCTCCTGCAGTCGTGGAAGCCCAGCAAAGGGTCATAGCTACTGCCTTTCTTCCTGGCTAATTGACAAAAATCCTTATCTAGCAAATCTAATAGGTATAGGCATGGCTATGTGGTAAGATATTTGCTTCCCAACCACATACTATCAGGTTCAGTTTCACTGCATGAGCAAGTTTACTCTAGAGGTTAACCAAAGCCTTGTAAATCGACTTGGTAGACAGAAACTGAAAGATGCTTGTCATGTGTGTATCCAACCCATACAAGCATGGAAAAGTGGACTTCAAAACAATTACAATGATGATCCACAATTTAAGGCATTAAGCTGTGATTATACTATCTGTTTATATCTAGTACCATATGGAGGTTGATGATATTGCTGCTCTCTCTAGCAGGTCTAGCTACTTCATAGCAGCACCCTGATTGATTCCTTGATGGTATTGTTGTTGTTTGATATGAGCACAATCTTGATCAACTAAAAATATGATCAAACACCTCCTTTCTTTTTAGGTTGTTATAGATCAACATTGTCTAACATATCCTGTTCCTACAGAGGTTTTAGGCAATGATTTGAAGAAGATTTCACTGCTATTTCTAGCAGGACAAGTGACCACATCGAGAAATCCTTGTAAGTGGTGGTAATGATAATATCCAATGCTGCAAATGTGGCACTGGCAGCAATTATGGTGGTGGTAGCATTGTAATTACGACAGTGGAAGTAGCTACAGCGATGATAATAGCAGTGGCGGTGGTTGTGGCGGCGGCAGCGGTGGTGGTGGCGGTGCTGCTGCTGCTGCTGGTGCTGCTTCTGCCAGTGATGGTGGCGGTGGCGGAGGTGGCAGTGGTGGTGACAGCGGCAGTGGTGGTTGTGGTGGTAGTGGCGATGGTGATGGTGGTGATGGTGGT
>NC_068983.1:79108127-79117408 GCF_001194135.2 Octopus bimaculoides
GTGGTGGTGGTGGTGGTAGAGGATTTGGTGGTTGTTGTTGTGGTGGTGGTGGTGGTGGT
Organism: Octopus bimaculoides; assembly: GCF_001194135.2. Lineage (NCBI taxonomy): Eukaryota > Metazoa > Mollusca > Cephalopoda > Octopoda > Octopodidae > Octopus > Octopus bimaculoides. The sequence goes on from NC_068983.1 coordinate 79,108,187, forward strand.
GGTGGTAGAGGATTTGGTGGTGGCAGCAGCAATAGAATTGGCAATGCAGTCAGTGGTGGTTTGTGGTGGTGGTAGTGGCGATGGTGATGGTGGTGATGGTGGTCGTTGGTGGTGGTATTTGCAGGGGTGGTGTTGGCAAGAGATATGGCAGCAGCACAGCAGTAGTGGTGGTACTGGTGGTGTTGTTGGTGGTGCTGGTGCTGGTGCTGGTGCTGGTGGTGACCATCGCCGTCGTCATTGTTTGGTGGTGGTGGTAGCAGTGGTGGTCAATATTGTCTCAATCTCTATCGAAATTTAATCACTTTTGGGAAATTTAATCTCTTGTATGAAATTTAATAAAATATAAATTCATTTCTTTTTTTCTTTTTCTTTCTATACTTTTTATTAGGGATCCAAACTGCAGGGTCTTTAGAAGATTTCCAAGATTCTGAAATATTCAGCATACATGCCTGCATGCAAGGGCACAATGTCTTCTGTACACTAGTATATTAATAAACATAGTACACTTATACATATATACATACATACATGCATATATACATGCATACATACACACACACATACATAATACATACACACACACACACACATATATATATATATATATACACACATATACATGTATGTACACATACACACATATATATATACACACACACACATATATATATATATATATACACACACAAACATATGTATATATGTGTGTGTGGATATGTTTATATGTGTATATATATATATATATATATATATATATATATATATATATATGCAATGCATGCAGATTTATCTATATGTATATGAATATATTGGGTACGTGCATAAGTGCATGCTCACATGTGTGTACATACGTATATACACACATACATATATATATATGTGTGTATTCATATATATGCATACTTAACTGCACACATACATAATCACACACACACATGCCTACATGCATTTGCACATACATGCACATGCAATCATACATTGATACACACATACACACACACATGCACAGAAGTAAAGCCAAACAGCTCATTAACTGGACAGCTTGTAACAGTATACTGTTATGTACAAAACAAATTGGTCGCTAGCCATAAGTGTATATTTGGATTAGATTACGATTATAAGCAGAAATACTCAAACGTGTGTGTGTGTGTGTGTGTGTGTGTGTGTGTGTGTGTGTGTATCCTGTGATTTTTTTCAGGTTTTCGAATATGAAGCATGTTATATTGATGGACTATTTGTGAGATGCTCTGTTCATACTCACAATTTGGCCAAGCAATTTTCTTACAAAATTTATTATGCAAGCTTTCACTCTAAAATATATATCAAATGGCAGAGTATCTTGAAAGTGCTTACATCAGTTTCACATTGAAAGCACCAGTCTTTATGTAATTGTCAAAGTTAAGCAACATTTAACCTACATAGTACTTAGATGGGTGACCACTTATTAAATCTAGTGCTCTGAGGACAATGATTAGTTTAGGCACAGGCACAGCTGCATGGTTAAAAAGTTTGCTTTGAAACCATGTGCTTTTAGGTTCAATCCCACTGCATGCTACATAAGGCATGATCCTTCTAATCATGGGCTAATCATTGCTTTGCACATGAATTTGGTAGAAGAAAACTTCACTTGTATATATATATATATACATATATATATATATAAAGATAGACAGATAGATAGGCAGATAGATAGATAGATAAGTAGACAGACAGACAAACAGATAGGTAGATAGACAGACAGACAGACAGATCGACAGATCAATAGATAGATAAATAAGCAAATGATAGAAGATGGATTGTAGTGAACGACAATCCATCTGTTGTTATTTGTTTGTCCTTCACCTAACTCAGAACCTGAAATTCCTTTGGATTGCAATAGGTGCAGTGAGTGTACCTATGTGTGACCTTGATGACTTGTGTATACTGTCAGCCATTACATGAACATATGCATAACCAGACTACAAATCTCTGTTTAGTAAGTACAGTTTTGTCCTTAAATATTGTCTGTACATGATAACACTATCATCACTGACCTGACCTTGGTGCTTCCATTATTTAAGTACCTGATTCTCTTGAATCCTGGAAATTTTGGCGTTAGGAAGGGCATCCAGCTGTAGAAACCCTGCCAAATCAGACTGGAGCCTGGTGTTGCCATCCGGTTTCACCAGTCCTCAGTCAAATCGTCCAACCCATGCTAGCATGGAAAGCGGACGTTAAACGATGATGATGATATATATATATATATATATATATATATATATGTATGTATGTATGTATGTATGTATGTATGCATGTATGCATGTATGTATATATATATATATATATATATATATATATATATATATATATATATATTTGCTAGTTACAAGGAAGAAATTCAATAAATAGACAATATGGGTGTACATACATACATACATGCAGACATACATATACATATCTGAATACATATATACATATGTGTGAGGAGATAGACAGACAGACATACATATACAAAGATATGTGTAAGTGTGTGTTTGTGTGGCTGTGTGTCTGTTATGTCCCCATAATTTTGACAACTCAGCAATAGACAAAATGCTTTTGCTTTGCAATATTTCTTCTGACTCCTTATCTTTCATCCTTTCAATATAATAAAGTTCCAGTCAAATTCTAGAATCAATTGTATCAGCTTACACCCATTCTTAAATTACAAGCCTTATACCTATACTAAAACAATTATTAAGAGTTGTGGGGTTGGCAGAAACATTAGGGCATCGGATGAAGTGTTTTGCAGATTTTTCTTCTGCTTCTTTACATTCTGAGTTCAAATTCTACTGAAGTCATATTTATCGTTCATCTCTCTAGAACAATTAAAATAAAATACTAGTCAAGTAATCACCTGACCTATCTTCCCTCAAAATTGCTGGCCTTGGGCCTAAACCAGAAACAATTAAAGGTGGTAGGCTGGTAGAATCATTACAGCATTGCTCATTTTCTTAGTTCTTCTCATCATGAGTTCAAATTTCACTTAAATCAGCTTTGCTTTTCATTCTTTCAGAGGTGAGAAAATAAACCAAACTCTGGGGTTAAAGGAATTGATTGTTTCTTGTTTCTTCAAAGTTCATACCAAAAGAGGTGGAATGGCAGGATTATTAGGGTATCAGGAAAAATGCTCAGGCTCTTTGTCTTCTGAATTTAAATCTTGCCATGGTCAACTATGCCTTATATCCATTCAAGAGTCAATAGACTAAAGTACCAGTCATGTCTTGGTATTGAATAATTTCCTTCCCTCAAAAATTGCAGGCCTTATGCCTCATTAGCATGCTTGGAAAAATGCATAGCATCATGTCTGCCAACTTTATATATTGAGTTCAAATGCTGTTAAGGTCAACTTTGCATTTCATTCTTTCATGTTCAACAAAATAGGTACCATTTGACTACTGGGGGTCGATGTAATTGATGCACCCCTTTCTTTAAAACTGCTGGCCTTGTGCCAAAATCTTAAAGAATTATTATTGCTTTTGTTGTTGTTGCTGTTGTTTTATTATTATTGTTATACTTCTTCTTCTTCTTTATCTAATCATTATTATTATTATTCAGTAGTTTTATTTTTATAGCATGCTTTCACTTCACTACCGAGCGCAGCTCTGTGTGCCTTGGGTATGTGCTGTGGTTTGCTGTGATGCTCCTATGGTTACTGTATTGAAAGTGTTTTGCGTAGGATGTGTGTAGTGCCCAGTGGTGCAATTTTCTGTATGTTATATATACTTGTAAGTCCTGGTGTTTTTGTTATGTATTTGTCTGAATATTTTTTTATTATACCTAATGCGCCTACTATGATAGGAATTGTTTCTGTTTTTAGATTCCACATTCGAGTTACCTCTATTTCCAGGTCTTTGTATTTTGAAAGTTTCTCCATTTCTTTTAGAGAAACGTTGTCATCTGCTAGTATTGATACATCAATTAGCCAGCATTTGTTTTCTTCAAGGTCTCTGACAACTATATCTGGTCTATTGGCCTTGATTTCTCTATCTGTGTGTATTGGCATATCCCAGAGCATGGTTGCTTTCTCGTTTTCTGTGACCTTATTGTTATTATTATTATTATTATTATTATTATTATCATTATTATCATTATTATTATTTATTAAGGTGGGGAGCTGGCTCTTTGTCTATCTTTACATTCTGAGTTCAAATTCGGAGTCCATAAATTAAGTACCAGTTGGGTACTGGAGTCGATCTAATCAAATGCCCCCCCCCCACTTGTACTAAATTTCAGGCCTTATGCCTATAGTAGAAAGGATTGCTATTATTATTATTATTATTATTATTATTATTATTATTAATATTAGCAGCAGCAGCAGCAGTAGTAATAGCAGTAGTAGTAGTAAGGTAGTTGATTGAAAAAATCACCGCACACTGGGAAAATGCCTTGTGGTAATTAGTTACAACTTTTACCATATCCTTTCAAATTCAACCAGGATCAATAACACATCCCTTTCATCATTCTCAGAGTAAAGATTGATAAAATGAATACTAATCAAGTATTAATAGTTTGTTAAGTTGACTATATACACACCACACACACACACTAAAATTTATGTAGTCTTGAACCAATGTTATTAACCAACATTTCGTGTTTTGTAATACATAGTTGCACTCCTTTACATTCTGAGTTCAAACCCTTCTGAGGTTAACTTTGCCTTTCAGCTTTCTGGTGTATAAGGAGATCAATAAAATAAATAGCAGTGACATACTAGAGGAGAAATTTATTAGATCCTTTCAGACATTGTGAGATCAATGCAGTTGATGTTATGGTTATGACAAGTGAGATGTGGGTTGGTATCCTGAAAGTCTTAGTCAGTTCTTAGAGAAATAACCAAGTGAAATGCTTTGATTCGATATTTCTTCTTTCAAGAAAGATGGAATGGCGAGACATAGTTACAATAATGAGAAGAAGATAGATTGTTGTTGTTGTTGCTGCTGTTGTTGCTGTTGTTGTTGTTGATGTTGTTGTTGTTGTTGAGAGAGGTATATATGGACATTGAAGGAAAATTCTGTGCATTACAACATTAAGTGGAGGATACATGAAAAGTGAAAATTTTATTTATACAGCTGTAAGAGGAGCAAACACTGCTTGACTGAGAAAAGAATCATCCTGAAGAACTCCCTTCATCCAGGCACCTACCTAAATAGTAAAAGTATGGGGTTTTTGCTCCTGCCCTTGGGACCTCAGGTATATTTTAGACAACTGTCCAACTGCACTATAATTATAAACACTGGATCTTCTCCTACATGTGTCTCTCCTTACTGCAATCTGAGAATCTGATAAATTAATATGCGATTTACCACACTTAACTTTGATATATACAAACACGTATACACACACATGTACATGTACATGACTACATATGATTTTAAAATTTACCTCTCCCAACATACCCCATCCCCAATTTCTACCATCCTACTCCAACTCTACCCAAAACCATCCTCACACCACCCTGCCTTCACCCCATTCTCATCTCCTACCTTACAAGCAAATTTCTTGTATATTGCATAACCATTTTTACTCCTCATTCAGGGGACACAATTCCAGTCAACTTAATATTATTTCTTCTTGCATTTGACATGGGAGATTTCTTCCACAAATTTCATTCCAGCTCTTTTACAAGAACTGTAAGACATTTGGCCAAGGTGCATCATAGTGGTGGTGGTGGTGGTGGTGGTGGTGGTGGCGTTGGTGGGGAGTCATCTCAAGATCATGTACTGTGGAGCAAACTCTTTAATGACATCGCTACACTTGGTCTTCATATTCATTAGAAAAATTATTCCATTCAAACTTATTATCCAGGTCCCAGCAGCTACAGATAATTACTTTGGAGAAGTACAGTTTACTTTTGTATGCTACAAGAACATTTTATGCAGATATGAATTCCATTGGCTTACATCTGTGAGTTCAAATTCTATTGTAGTTTAGTATGGAAAGACAATTTCCTAAAGACAACAAAGCTAATTATCCATTGGCCAAAACAAGCAATTTATTTATCTAAGTGAAACAGTTGCATCTGAAGTAACTAGTTATGATCTGCATCAGCAAATTTATTTATCTGTCTGACATGAAATAAATAAATATTGATTTCTTATATTGGCTCAGTGCCATACATTTAAAAGGAAAGAGTTTAGCCAATTGAATGAATATATTCCAGTGCATTCCTAGTACATATATTTTAATCAAGTCCAGAAGGATATAAGGCAAATTTAATCCTCACGGGGTTGGAACTCATAACATGGTAACTAGAACACATAACAGGGTGAAACTAAAATACAGTGAAACTTTTGTTCCAGTGATCAGCTTATTACAACCATTCCACTACCATCAGAAATAAATATTGATTGATGAAGAAATATTGATTGATGATTGATAGTTCAACTACACATACATATAAAGTTAAACATATTGGTAATGAATGAACAGAGATAGAGAGAGAAGGAGGGAGAGAGAGAGAAAAACTGAAAGAAAGTCAGGTTTGGAAAGAAGGAAAGAAAGAAACTCTATGAGACAAAACGAGGTAGAGAATTACTATTTTGAAATAAATTTGGTATAGCCTAGGGCAAGAACTTTTACTCCTCTCCCTACCACCAGCTTCACACAACTCCAACCTAGATAATTTAATTCAGACAAGACTAGACAAGAGCAACACAAATAGCATTTAATTGGTTGCAAGATTGAAGTTAAGTGCATTTGTTTAACATAGTGTAGAACATTTGCATCATGGATTTTAATCTTTATATTATTATACTGGTTATAGTCACTGGAGCATGGTCAATCTAGAACACGGTCAATCTGGAGCAATAACTTCAAGGGTCTTACTTATGTAAATCAAATTCACTCATTTTCTATTACTTATTTTATCAAGCTTATAAGAGAAGCAAGGTACAGTAAGACTTGGCATTAAACAGGGACATAATTAGGTAGAAACACCACAAGGTGTTTCTATTTTGTTTTACACAACACACACACACAAATATATACACATGTATATGCAAAAATATATACATACATATATATATATATATATATATATATATATATATATATATATATATATATACATACATATGTATATATGCACACATAGGCATACACATATTTGCATATATGTGCATATGCATGTGTGCTTACAAACATACATATATATATAGATATATATTCAATATATATATATATATATACACAGACATACAAACATATTTTTGTATGTATTATATACATGAAAGTGCAGGTGGAGCTGAGTGGTAAGAAGTTTACTTCCCAAACACATGGGCCTGGAGTCAGTTCCACTGTGTAGCACCTTGAATTGATCAAAGTCTACTCACAAGTCTTGTGAGTAGATTTGGTAGGGAGAAACTGAAAGAAGTCCATCATAGGTGTATATACATATACATATATTTATCTGGATGAATTCATCTTCGTCCTTTAATAGGAAATTTTTCCATAGATTTCTAATGTGTTTTCCTCATACATTATTTACAAATTTTTAAAATATGTATAGGTATGAAAGTATGTAAAGAAATAATCTATATCAGACTTAATTTATTAAACAAAGTTTAATAAATTTCATCAAATAAATGAAATGAAGTAGATTGGATGTTAAAATGGATTATGGTTTTATTTCATATTCCCAGCTAACTGTTTCGGACAAAAGGACCGAGATTTCCATAAAGAGAACATCATAAAGGTCGAATTTGTACTCTTCAGTAGGTGAGATTTAAAGTAAAATAAAAATAAACAAGACGTTTGAGATCTACATAGAATTTTTTCTTAGTTATCATTATTATTTAGGTATTTGTATATTCATTCTTCCACTCACAATTATTTGAATGGAGACTAAAAATATTAAAGGACTTGGCTGGTTAAATATCTAATACTAAATTTTTGACTTCTTGACTATTAAATCCAATAAAAATCCATTTAAAAACTCCCTATAGAAAATACTGGTTAAGATGCATGTGCATGCATGTTCAGAAATACCAAATAAGGAGCTATATGTTATTTAAAATTCATATTTAAAAATTTGTTAACCGTCATCTGTCATTTCTACTATGTTTTTAAGTAAATAGGAAGCTAGTACTAGCATGTGAGATTGATTATATGTATGTATGTATATATATGTATTTGTGTGTGTCTCTGTTTTTGTTTTTGTTCTCTACCGCTACCACCACTTGACAACTGGTATTGAGGTGTTTCCGTACCTGTAACTTAATGAGTCAGCAAAAGAGACCTATAAAATAGGTTCTTTAACATATTGCCCCAACATGGCCACAGTCTAATGACTGAAACAAGTAAAAGATTAAAAAGGTATGATAGACATCTGAACAGTTCCTACTACCAAATTTAACAAAGTTTTGGTCAACCTGTTGTTATTGCCAAAAATACCTGTCCAAGTCTTTTAACCACATGGTCATATCTGCCATTAGGATTAGCAACTTTTTTGCCCATAGTCACTAACTTAGCTGCTACAACTTTGGTTTCAGGAAAAATATTAATATTGTTGCAGCATGGAAGATGTTTATAAGCTATTTAAAAACACACAAAATTTATATATGATTTGTGTCAAAATATTTCCATTGCACAAAGTTTTGTCAGTGAACAGGTTTCAGTTTCAACACCTTTCACACTGCAGTTGTTTCTGTTTCAGCACATGATCTCAGCTCAAGTCACTTGTTATGCAAGTACATCTCCATAATATTAATATTGTAGTATTTCAGGATGGTCATTTTTTTTTCCTGTTTGCCAAACAAACACATGCACTATATATTCATGCTTCACTCATTTATTACTGTTCTAATTTTAAATCATGTCCATTGTCAGGAAATCTTTTATCACACATCTGTGACAGTGACACTTCATCCTTATGTGTGCTCCTGCTCTGATTAGTCCATTTTCGATACAAATTCATAAACGTAAAAATATCAATGCTATTCTATATGAAAGTTACATATATATTTCTTGAAAATATCTTGTGACTAAGTAAGAAACCCATTGTTACGTTACCTACTTGGCTATTTTATTGAGGCAATAAGTTTTATATAGACACACACTTCATCTCCTCCTCCTTCTCTCCCCTCTTCTTCTTCTTTGTCATAATACATACATACATGCATACACACACACACACATATATATATATGTACATACATATATATATCATATATATATATATATATATATATATATATATATATA
>NC_068983.1:79119792-79127042 GCF_001194135.2 Octopus bimaculoides
ATATATATATATATATATATACAATGAGCTTCTTTCTGTTTCTGTCTACCAAATCCACTCACGGGGCTTTGGTTAGCCCAAGACTATAGTAGAAGACATTTGGCCATGGTGCCATGCAATGGAACCGAACCCAGAACAAGCTTCTTACCACTCAGCCACACCTGCACCAAATGCACACATTTAAGCTTAATTTTTCAATGGGGAAGAATAAGAGTGTAAAAAGTAAGTAGAATGTGAAACTCAAAATGAATGGCAATATGCAAGATTTTGAAAATAGCTGTTAGAAAAATTAGAAGCAAGTTTAGAAGCCAGTATGGAACAGAAGGATGGAATACGTTGTTATAGATTAAAGGAATACTTGGCAGAACCACTTTGTTGTTTCTTGTTTTGTTAGGAATAGTAACCAAACTTTCATCAAATCCCACCTTATTATTTTTACACTTTTATTACCATATTTCTGTTCGCATACACTGCTTTTGTTCTATTTCATTTTGGAAGTAATGAAAACTTTAGTAAAATAACTTTGTAGGTATTCAACTGATGCTTGGAACATAAATTAACATAAATTGATTAATGATTAGAACATAAATTAACATGAAATTTTGCAAGAAGGTTTTAATTTTTGATCATTTTAAAACATAATGTTTGCGTCATAGAACCAGGAGAAATCACCTGGTGGGCTGGTATCAAAAGGGTTAAAATGAAGAAAATATTGGATACGTTCACAAAAATACTGACTCTGAAAACAGAAGAGAATGATCAATGTTGGAATGCATTAAACTTAAATCTACACAATGAGGACTGATCTTTGGTTAACCATTTAGTTTTCATATTACTCTGTCATATGTAATGCTTATTTATTCATACTGTTTTGAACTAATCACACATTATCTTGAAACTTTGAGATTTCAAGTATATAATTGTTTATGTTTAGAATGACATTGTAGGGTAAGCGTGAGAGGCTAGATCTGGTCAGCTTGAATATAAAAGTGGTAGAAGATTTAGCCCAGTATGGCCTATCAATGACAGCAACATTATCTATAGAGACTCTGTAAGAGCATATCTCTGTCTTTATCATGTTGGCAAGTTTTTTTTCTTTTTGTTCTTTTTTTCAAGTTGCCTATTATTTTAGTGAATATGATTTGTAAATCATTCTAGATATGCAAGAAATAATCTCAGTATAACAGATTTTCTTAAAAGATTAATCCAACCTCCTATCTACTTCTTTTATGAGTTTTGTTATTCTGAGAATAAGAGACAGTTGTTCTTATAGTTGTTCTTCTTTAAACTCTAATTAGCTTTGAACAAGCAGACATATCATCACAAGTGTTCTATACATAACCATATTGTGTTTATGTAGTGAAATACACTACATTTATGTGAAAATAATATTAAAAATAACCAAACATTTGAAGGAATTTAGTAAAAGCAAACTTGCTACTTTCAGATATTAATTTAAATATTAACACCCGAAAATGAATGGTTTTTGCTTCAAAGAACTTGAAGCAGTCTCAGACAGGTTAATATCAAAAAGTTCTGACCTCCAAAGGAGCCTTTTGGGTCTTTTACCTTACCATATGCTAATATGCATATTACATCATTTGGTGTTAATCTTGACAAAACCATTGTATGAACGAATGGGCCTCTTAACAGATTTTTCCCTAATGGCAGCAGATTGTGCATCAATATTTTCAAAATACAATTGTTCTTCATGCAGACAATGTAGCTATTTCAATGAATATGACATTTCATTAGCAAATTGATATGTTGACTAAAGTGTTAGGACACTTGCAACTATTGTACCTCATGGAAAAGGAAAAAAAATAAACAAATACATACATGCATGCATTCATGCATACACACATAACTGTAGATGTACATATACATGCTTGCATACATATATACATACATAAATATATACATACATATATACATACTTCTGTATATATGTATGAATGTATGTATTTATGTATCATCATCATCGTTTAATGTCCACTTTCCATGCTAGCATGGGTTGGACGACTTGACTGAGGACTGGTGAAACCGGATGGCAACACCAGGCTCCAATCTAAATTTGGCAGAGTTTCTACGTATATATATATATATATATAGATATATATAGTTTATGATTTTGCTTAGGCATAGTGATACTACCAGTTCTTAGAACTCAGTAGACTTAAACTCTAGAGTAAACCATCGAGTGAGTACAGAGTGTAATATCCATTAATGAAATCACTTTCATTATCTTACAGCAGTTTCTTCTATAAGAAGCTTGCACTCAGGCCTGAGTGCTCATGTGACATCTTATAGATTCTTCAGAGCCATTTAAATGAAGTGTATGTTTGTTCATACATTCTACTGACAATGCACAAGTGCATTCAACCATTTGAAGCAAGGCCGCAACCATTCAAGCAAGGTCTCATCTTCTACAACAGAAGGTTTCCCTGACCTTGGTTTGTCTTTGAGGCTAGTGTCATCTTCCTTGATATGTCTGAACAAGTTCCTGAGCCTCCTACACCATTAACTTTTTTTGTCACTGCCCTTACACTTGGCTTTTTTTTTCCATGGATAGCATAAACTGGCCCTAATTGCAAATTTTCCCACCAGTCATCATTAAAGCTGTAAAATAAAGAACAAACAATTAATGTTTATATATCATATATGAAAACGAAGAACAAACAATTCAGCAATGATTGGACAAGTTGTATCAAATTAATGATAAAACATAGAAATATAAGTTGCCAAAAATCATCAGTGAAAATCTAAAAACATCTTTTGACTAAACCTAGTATATGCATGCATGTCTTTATATCTACACTCATCTTAGAGATATGTATACAGGTACAAAGATATCATCATCATCATCATTGTTCGACGTTCTTCTTCCGTGCTTGCATGGGTTCGATGGTTTGACAGAAGGTGGCCAGTCAGGAGCCTGCACCATGCTTCTGTGTCTGTTTTGGCCTTCTTGACACCAACCACTCCACAAAGTGGGCTGAGTGCTTTTTACGTGGCACTCATGCAAGTGAGGTTAGCTTTGGCATGGTTTTTACAGCTCGATGCCCTTCCAAATGCCAACCACTTTAGAGGGAGGACTCAGTACTTTTTAAATGGCGCCTGTACTAGCAAGTTCACGAAGTAACTTTGCAAAACAAGGAATCTTTGAGAGGGAAGGAGGAATTGGAAGAGGTGATAAATACATATACATATATACTCACATATGTATATAGAAGCATACATATATATACAAATGTACACATACGTATTTACAAACTCATGTAATAAAAACACATATATCCAAGCATACACATGCAGACATAAATACAAATATGCATATTTATAGACATACAGCTATGAGTACAAATACTATGCTGTTTTGCAATGACTGAGATATACTGCATAGAAAGTTATCTTCATTTTTGATTTTATCTCACCAGGTGTTTTAGAGAATCTTCCATATGATATTATTGGTAGAATTTATCCAGCATCTTCTAGGTTTGTCCAAGGGTAGGCAAATCTTCAGTATTTTTAATCTATAATTCATTTTAATTTAACAGGCTTCATGCTTTAATTTTCAAAATATTCATTATAAATTAAGGCGTTAGGAAGGGCATCCAGCTGTAGAAACTCTGCCAAATCAGATGGGAGCCTGGTGTCACCTCCTAGTCCACCAGTCCTCAGTCAAAGCATCCAACCCATGCTAGCATGGAAAGCGGATATTAAACAACGATGATGATGATGATGAAATTAAGCAGGGAAAATAATGTTCATATTCTGGGAACTAATGTAAGTCCATATTGCAAAAGCACCAACTAAAATCCTCTTCTTTGTGCAGGATAATCCAGGTTCTATCGTTTCACTCAATTTCCAATTAATGTTACAACATCAAGATTCAGCTAGAACTAACACTTCAGCATTGCTCTCTGCCATGTTCTGTTTTTACATATTTAACCATTTATCCATAGGAGGTATTTTTAATTTTATGTCATAAAAGATGAACTGACATTTTGAAAACACCTACAAAAAAACTTAAAACAATAACGGTTGTGTGTAAGTAAAGATGAATTTAAATTAATAGGTACCTAAATTGTATAATAAATGCAAAATCAAAATATTTAAAACTTTTTATGTTTATTACATTACTTTTATAAGATACTAGCAGAGGCACCCGGCATTGCTCGGGAATGAAATTGTTGCTTATATACTTGAAGAAAAAAAGGCAAAATATGCTGTATAGAAATTTGAGGACATTCTGTAAATGGACTCTCAGATGAATGATGGCTGGGGAAAATTGAAGATGTGCCAAAAAGCCTCATTGGTACTTGGAAACTTTTACGAAAATTAAAGTGGGGATCGTTACCAGTGCCCCTGGACTGGCTCTTGTGCGGGTGGCACATAAAAGACACCATTTCGAGTGTGGCCGTTGCCAGTACCGCCTGACTGGCCTTCATGCGGGTGACACGTAAAAGCACCCACTACACTCTCTGAGTGGTTGACGTTAGGAAGGGCATCCAGCTGTAGAAACTCTGCCAAATTAGATTGGAGCCTGGTGTTGCCATCCGGTTTCACCAGTCCTCAGTCAAATCGTCCAACCCATGCTAGCATGGAAAGCGGACGTTAAACGATGATGATGATGATGATGATGATTAAATGAAAAAAAATGATTTACGTGAATATCCTCAGAAGAGTAATTGAAATAAATGGCGATTGTGGAACCTCCCCATCCGCGCACGCATACACACGTGTGTCTTTGTAAATATGTTTGTATACATTTATGTATATGTGTGTTTGTAAGAGACAGAGTGTGATTGAGAGAGAGAGAGATGTTTGTTGTCATGTATACGTACATGCATAAATATACATACATCTTTGGATGTATGCATATGACAACACAGCCCTTGACTCACTCACACTCTGTCTCTTACAAACACGCACGCGCGCGCATACACACGTGTGTCTTTGTAAATATGTTTGTATACATTTATGTTTGTATACATTTATGTATGTGTGTGTTTGTAAGAGACAGAGTGTGAGTGAGTCAAGGGTGTGTGTGTGTGTGTGTGCGTGTGTATGTGTGTGAGACAGAGTGAGAAAGCGGTGTGTATGTAGTATTTACTCTCTCTCTCTCTCTCTCTCTCTCTCTCTCCTACACACGAATACACACAGTCACACACAAAATAGAGAGCGCTGTTACGTCAATACCGGAGCACGCGCGCGCGCATACAGACGTGCGTCTTTGTAAATATGTTTGTATACATTTATGTATGTGTGTGTTTGCAAAAGACAGAGTGTGAGTGAGAGAGAGAGGTTTGTTGTCATGTATACGTACATGCATGAATATACATACATCTTTGGATGTATGCATATGACAACACAGCCCTTGACTCACTCACACTCTGTCTCTTACAAACACGCACGCGCACGCATACACACGTGTGTCTTTGTAAATATGTTTGTATACATTTATGTATGTGTGTGTTTGTAAGAGACAGAGTGTGAGTGAGTCAAGGGTGTGTGTGTGTGTGTGTGCGTGTGTATGTGTGTGAGACAGAGTGAGAGAGCGGTGTGTATGTAGTATTTACTCTCTCTCTCATACACACGAACACACACACTCACACACAAAATAGAGAGTGAAGCTTGTTGCGGTTGTTACGTCAATACCGGAAGTTAACATTGAGGAACCTTTTTAAAGAAGCGAATCTTAAATATAAAGCAATATTATTTATTTTTAATTTAAAAAATCAAATGAAGAGCCTAAGATTTATCCGAGGTCAAATTATTCATGCATTACAAGTATGGAAGCATTTGGTGAAGTCGATTTCACGTGAAAAGCGATTACACACACATCTCTGTTTTATATATAGTATAGATATAGATAAAATTATTCTAGAAAATGGAACAAATTGTATCATTATTTCTTGATCTTAGATGTAAGTTATACACTTGTCACAATTAAATTTATGAAGCAGAACAACTATTGTGACACAGTTCACATGCGTATTTATAATATGATATATTTCCAGGTCAAGAGTTCAGAATGATGGCTGTACAAAGAAATTGTTGTAATAGCTTTCACAAAAACACTTCCTTCACTTAAACCGTTAATACTTGACAAAACATATGATATGGAATATCAAATATCGCAAGACACAAAACCGAGCACATTACAAATCATTATAAAATCAAAGTTTCTTATAGTAAACTTACAAAACTAAATATTACTACCAAAATACAGGGAAAATGTGTTTTAAAGTGAAGAAAGACTTTAAGAATATATGATAATCTTTAGAAATCATTGCTCTCATTGTAAATGTAAGTATAGAAGAAAAACTGAAGAAGAACAGAACAATTGTGGTCTGTCTAATGGTTGATTTATTATTGTCCATACAGCTCTAAATATGCAATTGGCAATGTATACTTGCTACATGTGATGTGCAAGTACACAGAAATCTTGGATCTAGTAATTCTATCACCACTGCTGGACACTTTTTGTTTGCAATTTTATACTTCTGTGTTTTCAGTACAATATGTATATAAGGATACCTTCTCAAGATGAATACCACAGTATTGAGGCTTTCTTGTAGTATATCCATGTTAAGTAAGATATACATAATGCTATTCTAAACTAATACTGGTTCCATTGCTAATAACATATATATATATATAAATTATGAGTTTTAGAGGTTATGCAACTGTCTAAGGGATGAATGTATCCATAGGCACTACTGGTGTATTACCTACCTATGTATAGGCCTTGCTATAAGGTTAATAGTAGTTGGTAACTTAAATGGTTGACCATGGTTTAATATATTCAGATAAGAAAAGAAATGGAGCAACAACTAACAATTAGAAGTTGATCATTGGTATTAAAAGGTCATAGCTTAATTATAGTTAAAAAACATTTACAGCTGTTTCAGTTTGTTATTTTTGAAGTAAATTTGCATTTATCTTGTTGCGTTTAAGGAAAATCGTCAGAATAATAAGAGAGCAAGGGAAAACACCTATCTCCAACATGATTGAAATTAATTCCGAGGCACAAAAAAAATTACAAACAGACACAGGTTGTAGTCAGGCGAGTGAAAAAATATTAAAGACTTCATATTAATCATGAATTGGGTCTAATTTCTGGATTAAAGCCATAAAAAAAGCATGGCTGTAGTCAAAGGACTGAAACAAGTAAAAGAAAAAAGAATATATACATATATTTTCTCTCTCTCTCTCTCTCTCTCTCTCAATATATATATATATAT
>NC_068983.1:79130041-79132320 GCF_001194135.2 Octopus bimaculoides
ATATATATATATATATATATATAAAAGAGGTGAGAACTGAAATCCTTCAAAGGGATGTCAAACATCCGAGTCCGCCAGTACAGTCCAAGTAAAGAATATATGAATTTATGAATTAAAGATTGTCTACATCTACAATTTTTTCCTTTCCTTATACTAAGGTCAATATAGCTCATAGGATGAGCTCCTGGATCTTAAGAACCTTCGGGTCCAGAGAGCACGGTGTCATCATTCCACTTTTCTCCTCCTTTGTAGAGCTACACCTCGAATACTGCTGCCCCGTGTGGTTGTGGTCTCCCCATACAAAACAAAACATCTTGAAAATTGAATCACCCCAGAAGGCATTCTCTAAACGAATTAAGGGCATAACTGATCTCGATTACTGGGACCACCTTAAAGCCTTGAAACTCTACTCTCTCCATCGCTACAACGAGCGGTACATCATTTGCATGATGTGGAGAGTATACCGCCAGCTTTGCCCAAATGACCTGAACATTAGCTTCGATGTTCATTCAAGGCTGGGACCATGGGCCATACGTCCCCTGCCCAATTCAGGATCACAACATATAGGTACACTGTGACACAATTTCTTTTCTTCAACATCCCCTGCCTTGTTTAACATTGTCCCAAAACTGATCAAAAAGGAAAAGTATCCTATCACCTTTAAACGGAGTCTGGACAAATTTCTTCAAGGAATACCAGATAAGCCACCTATACCTGGACACAATTCACTCAACAAGAACTCACTACTTGAATGGACCGTGATACCACAAAACTTGACTTAAAAAGGATTTAGATAATCCTATCAGGTGGTGCTATTAAGTTAGACCAATATTTGGTCAAAACATATCTAAGTTTATCTTAGTTTATATATATTCAGGAGTTCTTTTTCTTACCAGAATGATCAGAGTGAGTTTTTCAAGCTGCTGTACCATTGTAGTCACCATTAGTCTCATCCAACTCTTTCTGAATCCTCTGCACAGTCCTCAGATTGACACTCAAACACTCTGAAATGTTCGTATTGGTGCTTCTGGCATGAATGTGAAGCAGTACAGCGTGTTGTTTCCAAATTCCTAGCAGAGTGCATTGTGTCATGGTGCTGTTTGTTGCACAGATGATGCCCAACTGACCCTTTCATACTGTGTAGTCGACAGAATCAAAACAAACAATGCACATGCACAATATTACAAGTATAAAATGGTAACAACTTAACCATTACACCCTGTATATATATATATATGTATACACATTAGGAATAAATAAATCAAATAATATAATATTTCTACTCCTGATAAAAATCGCATTTCCAGCAGAGCTATTTTGATAATATACATGTAGTTGTCATGAAAAAGTATAAATGTGACTTATTTTTTATCTATACATGCAAATATTTGTGTGTATATATATATACTTTTATATATATATATTGATAAAAAAAGTGTAGGTGGCATACGAGTGGATATATTTATAAAACAAGAAGTTTGAAAACGCTAATATATAAAAAATGAATTTTAATTTAAAATTTTGTCAGAGATATTTTTAACATGTTTCGGTTCTTGTAAAAACGAACCTTATCAAAAATACATATTTAAAAAAATGAAATTAAATGAAGAGTTCATAATTGTTCCTTACTGGTGTCAATAGTCCACGTGGGGGCATTTTTTGTTGGTTGTAGTAGTAGTAGTGACCTCTGTCCGTGTCAGTAGCAGTAGTTAATTGGTTGTAGTGGTAGGGGTGGAAGCAGCAGCAGTAGTAGTGACCGTTATAACAGTAGCAGCAGTAGTAGTGATAGTAGTAGCAGTGATTGTTAGTAGTGACCTTAATAGTAGTAGTAGTAGTGACCGTAATAATTAATATATGATTTTAATGTTACTGGCTCAGGGTGTTTAAACTTGGCCCGAATGTTCTAATAAAATGCTACTACTGCTACAACGGTCACTACTACTGCTGCTGCTTGTGCTGGTTTCACCCCTACCACTACAACCAATTAACTACTGCTACTGACACGGACAGAGGTCACTGCCATTTACCATTACCAACACGGTCACTACTACTACTACAACCAACAAAAAATGGCCCCACGTGAACTATTGACACCAGTAAGGAACAATTATGAACTCTTCATTTAATTTCATTTTTTTAAATATGTATTTTTGATAAGGTTCATTTTTACAAGAACCAAAACATGTTTAAAATATCTCTGACAAAATTTTAAATTAAAATTCATTTTTTATATATTGGCGTTTTCAAATTTCTTTTTTATATATACATATATATATATA
>NC_068983.1:79132901-79146218 GCF_001194135.2 Octopus bimaculoides
ATATATATCGAACTCAGATACACACACATGCAAATGAACCCACACATAACTCATACACACACACAACACACACCCAGGTATACATACATGGACACACACGCAAATGAGCCCAAACATAACTCACATACACACACAACAAACATTAACACATACTACGCATATACACGCATACACACACACACATACGAAATAACCCACGTGCGATCCACAGAGCAAACCGCACGTATATACACACACACTTACATATATATACACATACACACACGCACACAAGAAATACAGGCACACACTGCTAGAAAATCACACCCACACAACACACACGCACACATACTTAAAAACTGCCTGCCCACTTTCTACTGACCATTGTCCACAACCACTCCCAAATTATTCCTGCTACTAATTCCTTCTACAATGTCACACGACAAACACACACACACATACATACGTACACACACGTTCTGTTATTACACACACACGGACCCACGCGCACTCAAACATACTTACCTCCCTCTTGTACTCTCCTGTCTTAGAAAGAACTTTTCCTCCACCCCTTCCTCTTCCGGTCTTTCCACAATGTAACCTCGCGGACATCTGTGGCGATTTTTTCTTCCTCCGTTTTTCCCTTCTTTGGACTTTCCTTGTTTCCGACGAAGAGCTCCGCTCGAAACGTCATATTCTCTCTCTTTCCTTTCCCGAGCGTCTAGTAACACAATCTGTATCACGTCCTCACGTTGTTTCTTGTTGTTTTTTTTGTCTTTTTCCTTTTTTGAACTTATATGTATATATATATATATATATATATATATATATATATATATTGGTGTGTTCATGTCCCTATAACTTAGCAGTTCAGCAAAAAGAGAGATAGAGTAAGTACTAGGCTTTAAAAAAGAAATACTGGGGCCGTTTCATTTGACTAAACATTCTTGAAAGCAGTGCCCCGACATAGCTGCAGTATAATGACTGAAACAAAAATAAAAGATATGGATGTGTGTGTGTGTGTACAGAGGAGAATTTGTTTTGGCATTTGAAAATGCACCTGAATCTCAAAACGTAGTTGTTTTTAAATTTTGTAATAAATCTATTATAAAATTTTAAAACGACCACACGTTTTGAGATTCAGGTGCATTTTCAAACCCCAACACAAATTCTCCAACATTTCTGCTTTCCACACGCACAAACACACAGATGCACGCATGCATGCATGCATGCGCATGCAAGCACACACACAAGCACACCTACACATACACACACTAACACATACACACAACAACACACATGCACAGGCAAGCAGGTAGGCAGACAAGTGGACTGGCAGAAAGACAGACAGACAGACAGAGACATATATAGATATGTATATATGAATGTAAGCATGGTTGAGAGGTTAAAATGCTTACTGTGCAACAATGTGGTCCCATGTTTGATCAAACTGCATAGCATAGGAAGCAAATGCATTTTCCGTAGCTCAGAACAAATCAAATCTTGTAAATGAATATTGGTTGATGGAAACTGTACCTTTAATTCAAAAGTCAAGTCTTGTGACACTTTTGTAACAATTATTCTGAGTATGATGATATTCTTTTGTACTCTAGGCACAAGCCCTGACATTTTTGAGGAGGGAGCCAGTCAATTAGATTGACCCCAGTACGCAACTGGTACTTAATTTCTCAGCCCCGAAAAGATGAAATGCGAAGTGAGCCTCGGCGCAATTTGAACTCAGGATGTAAAGACAGTTGAAATGCCGTAAGCATTTTGCCTGGCATGCTAACGTTTCTGCCAGATTGCCACCTTTCTGAACATAATGATAGGTGTACACATATGTAGGGAATGTTCAACCACAATGTATGCTAATTCAAAGAGTATGTAAACCAGTTGATCAGTACATACAAGCACACACATATACACACACACGTTTACATATATATATATATATATATATATATATATATATATATATATATATACATAAATACACACATACATGCATACATACAGACATACATGCATGGATACATACATACATACACACATACATACATACATACATACAACTAAGTGAGCAAATGAAATGAAAGAATGTAACACAGTTGGAATTATATTTAATAGCATGTTAACTCACCTTTACATTGTGTGTGTGTGTGTGTAGATGTTTGTTTTTATGTCAAATTATAATAAAAACAATTTAACATTAAACTGAAATATTACTGAATAGTTTTAGCAAAGTACATATACATTATATTTTTACAAGATGAGGCGTGAGAACTAGCCTTCATTGGTTTTGTATTTTATCTGAATTCTTTCTCTCATATCTCAAATATTTTAATTTTTTTCTTTTTAATACTGCAATTACTGAGAGTTTTTTCAGCATCTCTGGCAACTTTTATGTACATTGCAACATGTTAATTCTTTTGTACGCAGTTATGGTTTTCATTAAGAAGTTTCCAAGCATAGTTTTCTGAAGGCTTTATCTCTGTTGATTTGTTTCTGTTGGTTGGCTTCACAACTATATCCAAGTTTGTTTCAGTTCATATCTTCTTTTAGAAATTGTCATATTAACATTGTTCAAAAAACCTGGTAATACTTCCCAAATGACCAGAGGTACTACAATTTACTCAACTGGAATAAACAGAAAAGTTGGCCACAACCATACAGGCTCCACACAATGGGGCTGAACTAAAAACCACATGACTGGGAAATTCATAAATATTCATATATATATATATATATATGCAATATCGAGAATAACCAGCCAAAATTGCAAGGATAATCTGGATCTCGACTGAAGAAAGAAAACTCCGAATGAGCTGTCTGTGTTTTCCTTGTATCATCTATCTGGATGTTTTGTCCCTTTCTTGTATCACCTAACTGTCTGATATTCTTTTACTTGTTTCAGTCATTTGGCTGTGGCCATGCTGTAGCACTGTTTTAAAGGGTTTTAATAAAAAAAAAATTGACCCCAGTATGTTGTAAGACTAGTACTTACTCTAGCGGTTTCTTTTTCTGAGCTGCTAAGTTATGGAGATATAAATACACCACCATCAGTCATCAAGTGATGGCAGGGGTATGAACACAGACACAAACACATAAATACATACATACAAACATACATACATATATATATATATATATATATATAGAGAGAGAGAGAGAGAGAGAAGTGGGGTAGAACACAAATGGAGTTTAAAATTCACAACAGCTGTTTCAGCAGCAATTTATTGATGAATACTTTGACTAGACTCAAATGATTCTAAACAAACAAATACTTTGGCAGGTAGAGAATTTAAGTTGACCAGCTCCCCAAGATGCATGACAACATCAAGTATGTATATATATATATATATATATATATACCCTTTAATTTTCTCTGTCATTTATAAGTTGGATCTATATATTTATATATATATATGAATATCTATATATTTATATTTATACTTAAAAGTTCATCATCTGAAAATCTTCAGTGCTTGCTTTCTTCCTGTTTCTTTGTATACATATATATCTATTTTGTATATCAAGCTGAAGCTGTTATATTTAATTTGTTTATGTGCATAATTGTCTCTATACATGCATATATATATACACACACATTATATCACACACAGATCGACACACACACACACACACACACACACACACACACACATGCAAATATACAAACAAACTGAGCAAGTGAAATTGAAGTCAGCCAAATGGAGACACAACTGAGCAACCAGCTATTCGAATTGATAGAAGATACGAAAATAGGGACAGTTCCTGGCCCATTAGCAATCACTGCTGAGATGCTTAAATTATCTGGTGGAGTGGGATATGGCCTTTTCACCTGTATAGTTAATCAGGTTGCCCACAAGAGAGTTATACACAACGATTGCTGAAGCAGCATTATAGTCAGCTGCTACAAAGGGAAAAGTTAAGCCTTAGACAGACATAATTACAGAGACATCGAATTGCTGGACCAGACAATGAAAGTCATAGAAAGGGTCATAAATCAGTTAATAATGAAGAGAGTTAGTGTGAATGAGGTGCAGTTTGGATTTGTGTCAGGTAGAAGTACGATTGATGCTATATTCCTGGCTAGGCAACTGCAAAAGTATTTAGCCAAAAATAAACTTGGCTTTTGTCGACATGAAGAAAGCCTCTGACAGGGTCCCCCACTCCCTTATCTCATAGTAAATATGGAAGCTACAGTTAGATGAGTGGTTAGTGAGAGCTGTACAAGCCATGTACAGAAATGCTACAAGTAAGGTGGAGGTTGGCAATGAGTATAGCAATGTATTCAGTGTACAGGTAGGAGCTCAGCAAGGATCAGTTCTCAATCCTCTCATGTTTATCTTAGTCCTCCATGTCTTAACAAAGGAATTCAAGATTGGCTGCATCCTGGGAGCTCCTCTATACTGATGATTTTGTTTTTATAGCTGAATCACTACCTGATCTAGAGAAGAAATTTCAGGCATGGAAACAAGGTCTGGAATCTTGGGATCTTAGAGTTAATTTAGCAAAAACCAAAATCCTATTAAGTAAGAAAACAGATTAATCACAAGTCCCTTCAGGGAGATGGCCCTGCTCAATATGTAAGAAGGGTGGTGGTAGAAACTACATATGTTGTACCTAGTGCAAGCTTTGGACACATAAGAGGTGTAACAGTATCAGAGGAAGGTTAACAGGAAAATAGTCATTGTGTATAACAAATGTGCAGGTTCAATAAGCACTAAAAATACACTGTCTCCTTCAAATGCTCAGGGGATGGGGTCATTAGAAGTAGTAGATAGCTTCTGTTACCTAGGCGACCAAGTTAATAGTGGAGGAAGAATTTCTGAAAGTGTAGTTGCTAGAATAAGAATGGGCTGGGCAAAGATCAGAGAGCTTCTACTTTTGTTGGTAACTAAGGACCTCTCCCTCAGAGTGAAAGGCAGAGTGTATGGAGCCTGTGTATGTACAGCTATGCTACATGACAATGAAACGTGAGCTTTGACTACAGAGGTCTTGCAAAGGCTTGAAAGAAATGAAGCTAGCATGCTCCACTGGATAGGTAATATCAGTGTGCACACATGTCAGAGTGTAAATGATTTAAGAGGAACACTGGGTATAAGAGGCATCAGATGTTGTATGCAAGAGAGAAGACTGCACTGGTTTGGTCATGTGATGCATATGGATGAGGACAGCTGCATAAAGAAGTGCCAAGTTCTAATTGTGAAGGGAACCTGTGGATGGAGTAGACTCAGGAAGATGTGGGATGAAGTGTGATCTTCGGACACTGAGTCTCACAAGGGACAAGAGCTGTGGTGATTTGCTGTACTTGAGAAGATATGTAAAGCTAAGTATAATTGCTGTCATCCATGCATACAGGCTTGTCATTTACAGAAGATGCTGGTGCTACATAAAATGCACTTGTGCTGGTGCTGTGTAAATATACCTTGCACACACACACATATTCATACATACGTATGTGTGGGTATGATTGTGTATGGGTATAAGTGTGTGTGTATTCATGTGCTTCAATGTGTAGCATACATGGTTAAGTTTTACTAGCCCTTTCACTTCAATTCTAGTTGCTTTGTTCTCAATGAATCTCCAAACAATCAGGTAATTATCTCACATTTATTTTATAACAAGATTTTGGTTATATGAGATTACAATAAAACATAGACATCTATCAAGTTTCTTGTGAAATAGAAACTGAGATGCTTCTACAAGTATACAATAAATGGGTATATAACATTATCAACACAGAAATAGTAACAAATAACTGTTTCATTATTCATAGAAGTATTCCATTTTGAATTGGAGCCAAATTGTCAAAAGCCAAAAGTGGGTCAATGGTTTCTAAACATCTACTTTCACAGCTCACTTTTCCTTACACCAATTTTTATTGATATGAGGGTTAACCTATTGACTTTAAAGAGAACTGATTGGCGTAGGCATTTTAGTTAATAATCTAAAGTGCAAATAATTGATTCATACAAGTGTTTCACCATTCTAAAACAGTGTAGTTGATTAGAATAAGACTGATCTTAGAATTAAACAATGAATTAATTTTCCTCATTATTATTTAGATTCATATATTATGAGGTGAATTGGTGCAGATGATAGAATGACAGTTTGAAGGTTTTTATGTAGTCAGTGTTTGGTATCTTACTTCCAAGCCTTGCAGAACAATCTTTTCCATATCAATAAAAAGAAATGTACCAATAATTTTGGAGTGGATTGAAAGGATTGTACTTCTCCCATACAAATTTAATCTGATACCTGATTAAAAGAAAAGAAAAGAAAAAAGAAAAAAATCATGTTAATTTATTTTGATTATGCAAGGGATTTCGAACAACAACTTATTTCGGAATTATGATTAATGAGTTAAGCATACAATAGGGGAGTAGCAAACTGAATTTACAAATATTTTTTATTGCTTATTGAAATTTGTTTGTTTTCCTTATTTATATTACTACTTTTCTTATAATGAGTTGAAAATATAGAATTTCCTTTCCCCATTAATTTTTAAATTTATGAATGAGTAGAAAAAAAATCAATCTTAGAATTAAGAATCTATAGTCATGATCATTGATTACATGGTGGATAAGTACTTCAGCATAAAAATACTTTTTTTCTGTCTCTTAAGTTCATGTTGCACATTTAACAGCTCACCCTAACTTATTTTCCAGAAATTATTGAATGTCCTCTGCTACTATCCACATTTCACTTCATTACAATTGGTTATCACACTTCCAATATGCACATCATATGTAGTCTATCCTTCACAACTTCTTTCACCACAGAGCACCAGAAACAATATGATGTCATTGATTATAATTTTTTTAATTACTAATTAAGTTATCTAATTGACTCAGTTAGTGACAACCTTCATTGAACCAGCATAACACTCAATGTTCTTTGATCTTTGACTGCACATTACTAATTTTGTAGTTAATCAGATGCTCTAAAGATATTAATTTATTGCAAGTATGTCCAAGATTTCTCCAGTCACAGCTTGTGATACTTATAAAATAGTTAATAGAAGATGTAAGGAGCCACGGCAAACTTTATCACCATATTGTGTCAAAGGAAAATACTAGAATAGTTTTTGATTTTTTTCTAAGCAATGCCGGAGACTTGAGCTTAGTCTTGAAAGCTGACAAACATTCTTTGATTGTAGCAAGTACTTGCAACTTAAAGTAGTGAATTGTACTTATATACAAAGTGGTTTATTGACCATACCAGAGAGACAACACCAGGGAATGAGATATGAACCATCAACCTGTAAACTGACATACAATCAACACAAGTTTCAACTTTCAACTATATGAACTTCATTGTTTATTCTTTTATACATACAATTCAGAATAGTAAATCTCATTTTTGTTTAAAAAAACCAAATACTATTAGTTTTTGCAATGCTTTCTTCAAGAAATTAGCAGTTTGGACATGCAAAACCTAAAGGCAAGAAAGTAAAATAACAACATTTATTTGAGATACTGAATGATAAATTCAGTTCAGATTTACAATTCTCTTAATCTGATCTTAGAAGATAATCTAATTGGATCTAATAATTTAATAGACTGCCATTGAAGGGATTCAGATATCTTCTGGGCTCAGTTCCAGTTGACATCTCTTATTGTTTTGAGAGAGAATATTTTTAAAACAACTGCAAAATAATATGATTAAAAAAAATACTCAGCTTTCCTATTTTTAACATTTGACACACAACTAAAATGTCAGTATAGAAAACATCCATCAGGGCTCAATAATACAAATGAAATTTCCTTGCAGTTAAAATGCTGTATGAATATTCAACGATTTTTTTAACCATGAAATTATATGAATAAAAATTGTTGTTTTCATTGTTGGGACAGCAAGACTGAAATATCTGCTGATATTAAATGAATAAAGAGAGTAATTTGGAATGAGCCAACAATATTTTAAAAACTAAATCTAGAAAACTTGTATCTTATCTATATTCAATAATTTTTGTCTGAAAAACCTCCCAAATAGTCTAATGGTGTTCATTTATCAATATTCTCAAATGCATTTCCAAATTGATAGTTCTACTTTTATTATTATGAAAATTATATTTATAGAAATATTCACATTAGATAAATTGATTATAAAAATAGAAGAGGAAGCAGTTGTTAAAAATATTGGTATGTGCTGGAAGTTTTTTATTTTATTTTATTTCTTTCCTAGAACAAACATGGAAATGAATGGAATAGAAAATAGATTGTAGTTTCATAAAATGATTATAAAACGGTGATTAAACAGAAAATAAAAATAGGAACACATATTTTTAGTAGATTAAAATATATGACAATGTGCATATTTCCCAATTCGTTAATGCTCTCTGCTATATGCTGTTGCTAAGTAGCCCTAGTTATATGTGCTCACACAAACTTTATGATACAGAGCAACCCACACACATGCTATGCTTACAGGATGTCCAATGCATTGATATGTGTTGTTTCAAATTGCTTGATTGTTTCTATAACAGTTGCCATTTAGTTACCATTATTGTTATTGCTCAGTTATAAGGAAGCCTGATCAAGTAGATCTTGGATCAAAGGCATTCCAGCTGTGCTCAGCCTGTTACTTCTTATCTGGTGATTACATTGTCCAATGTATCCTTTCTATTTTAAAATAGCTGAATGTAATTTGAAAAGCAAATGGCTGCTATTTCTAACAAATTTTATATATGTTGTTGTTTAGCTTCATATCAGCCTTGATTAAAAATATTCCAACTGTTACCATCCTGTCTTTTTTTTTTTAATGTGCTAGAAATCCGAGACCACATAATTTAACATCCTTTTTTAAAGATGGTTAGGTGTGATTTGTGAGCAATTTGGTTGCTATTTCTAGCAAGTCTAAGGCAAATGGAGTGGCAACATAATAGCTCACTTGTTGGCTTATATAGATGTATTTAAACATGGTAATTTTGTCCTAAAATTTATTTAAAGACAGTAAAGTATTTGAAGAAAGAGAGTTTGAGACAGGATATGAACTATACCATAGAATACTGAAACCAACAAAGGAATCTTTATGGGATTACCCAGCTTATAAAAAATAGCAGCTAAATCTTCCTCAAACCATACCCTGTGTTATGTGTTGGCACTCCATCGCTTACGATGTCGAGGGTTCCAGTTGATCCAATCAACGGAACAACCTGCTCGTGAAATTAATGTGCAAGTGGCTGAGCACTCCACAGACACATGTACGCTTAACGTAGTTTTCAGGGATATTCAGCGTGACACAGTGTGACAAGGCTGACCCTTTGAATTACAGGCACAACAGAAACAGGAAGTAAGAGTGAGAGAAAGTTGTGGTGAAAGAGTACAGCAGGGTTCGCCACCATCCCCTGCCGGAGCCTCGTGGAGCTTTAGGTGTTTTCGCTCAATAAACACTCACAACACCCGGTCTGGGAATCGAAACCGCGAGTCCGCTGCCCTAACCACCGGACCATTGCGCCTCCACAAAACCATACCTTACTGTATTAAAAATGGACATTGAATAATGCAGTCCTGCATAGGCTGTTTGAAGAGATGTAACAGTCATAGCTGGAATGACATTGGCCATTGATTTTCTCAATCATGATAGTCCAGTCACTAAACGGCAACATATTCTTTTTTATGCTTGTTCAAATACATAAGACCTTAGTTAGTAAAGACTGGTCATGCACTTGCACATGTATATACAGATCTGAGCAAGATTTTTTGAGGAAAACTGGCACTTTCATATGCCTCCAAGTCTTCTTTATACACAATACTGATGTTTATTCAAGAGACTAATACAATTGGACTAATGCAATTTGGATATAATACAGTGTTGTTGAAGTTGTTCTATCAGAATGCAGAGCTAGATCAGATATAGCATGGTATCATTTCTGATTCTCTAAGCGTTCTGCAAATCAGTTACTCTGGATTAGTACTAATTTTATGAACTCTGAAAGGAAAGGATAAAAGGCAAAGTAACCTCAGTAAGATTTGAACACAGAACACAAAAGATTGAAACAAATATTGTAAGGGCATTAATAGCTGTCAGTTCACAACCCTTTATCCTTGTAGAAGAATTCTTTTCTCATTGAAGAATTTCAATCACCACAGTGCATGGCTCATTAATCAATATTATAATGAATTTCTGGGATTTCTACTCAATATAAATTTTTCAGTAAAAATGAAAATAAATGCGCCCTTTTAAAGCCTAGCCAGGCTCATGGGCCCAGTTTCCCAGTTTCAGTGGCGTATGTGTTTCCCAGGTGGACGGGTTGCCAGCCCATTGCAGCTTTACCCATTTTTGCCAGCTGAGTGGACTGGAGCAATGTGAAATGAAGTGTTTTGCTCAAGAATACAACACGTCGATGATCCAAGAATCGAAACTACAATCTCACAATCATGATGCTGACACCCTAACCACTAGGCCACACGCCTCTACAAATAAATACACCCTTTTAAAGCCTAACCAGGCTCATGGGCCCAGTTTCCCGGTTTCAATGGTGTATGTGTTTCCCAGTTGGACGGGATGCCAGTCAATCGCAGCGTTACTCAATTTTGCCAGCCGAGTGGACTGGAGCAACGTGAAATTAAGTGTTTTGCTCAAGAACACAACATGTCGCCGGTCCAGGAATTGAAACCACAATATCATGATCATGATGCTGACACCCTAACCACTAAACCACGTGCCTCCACAAATTTTTCAGTGCTGATCACTTAAAGTTGCATAAAGAAGTGTCAATCACTTAAAGTGGAAGAGGGAGGCCCTGGAAGATATGAGATGAAGTACTGAAGATTGATCTCAGGACACTGAGCCTTATGAAGATGACAAAGAACTGAGGTATTTGACACCTTGCAGTACTCAAGAAGACTTGTCCACCACGGTAGAATTATTCATGCTCCCCTCCCAACTGAAGAGGATTTTGCCTTGAAGAGCCTGATGCTGGTTCATCTAAAAAGCACTCATGATGGCCCACATAAGGGGCACCAATGCTGGTTCACATAAGAAGTGCCGATGCTAGTCCATGTAAAAAGCACCTCAGTCTATGTAAAAAGTACCTATGCTGGTCTACATAAAAAGCACCCAATACACTCTGTAAAGTGGTTGGTGTTAGGAAGGGCATCCAGCTGTAGAAACCAAGCCAAATCAGGCTGGAATCTAGTGCAGCTCTCCGACGACGACAACGATTACGATGACGATGACGATAAATGTGCAAGAACCTCTTACATAAAAATGTAGAGCATTTTATAAAGATTCCAAAGACAAAACCTTATACTTGTATTTGGTATTAATGATAACTTCAATTTAAGTGATATTAGTATTTTAAATTTACATTTTGAAATATTTATGATTTTTGGGCATCGGTTAAACATCAATTTTACAGTTCAGACTGATTTCATCAGGAACATATCAGCAACTCATGTTTGTTTCAAAGGTCAAGTGGAATATATTGATGTTCTGATAGACATTCAGACACAAAAGTAACTCTGTGTGTGTGTGTGTGTGTGTGTATGTGTGTGTGTGTGTGTGTGTGCGCGCGCGCGCGCGCGTGTGTATACAATAGTAGTCTCTTGTAGTCTGAGAAAGCAATTTCTTGCTGATCAACCTCACAAACGATTTGTTTATAGTGCCCAAATGTTTGTGCTCTACATTAATTCAGCAAATCAATGTTATTCTGAGCTGCATGGTGTACCACACATCAGGTGTCAAAGCGATCACGGAACAATGTGAGATGAAGTGTTTTGATCAAGAACATAACACATCACTCGGTCCCGGTACTGAAACCGTGATCTCATGATCATGAGTGCAGCTTCCAAACCATTAGGCCATGTACCCTTATACATATGTGTGTGTGTGTGTGTGTGTGTGTGTGTGTGTGTGTGTGTGTATGTATACACACACACGCACATATATATATAATGCGACTCCATCAGTCACGAATGACTATGGGTGCACCTAAGAGGTTCCCCTCTGGGGTACAAGTCTGGGCAGAAAGTAACCTCACCAGGAAACACACAACCCAGGGCTGTTTTTATGGAAGATCAGCAGTCACCCATGCATACCAGCCTCCCCTCTCCTTGCCACTGATGTTATCCAAGGGAAAAGTAAAGGTCAATACATCTTGGCACCAGTGATGTTGCAACTCATTTCTACAGCTCAGTGAACTGGAGCAAGGAAATCGAACTCACAACTTCACGATCATAAGCTCGACACTCTAACCACTGAGCCATGCGCCTTCACTATATATATATATACATACACATATATATATATATATATATATATACATACATACATACATGCATATACATATATATATATATATATATATATATATATATATATATATACACACACACACATACACACTTATTTAGAGTGGTTGGTGCTAGAGAAGGGCATCCAGCCATAGGAATCGAAGCCACAGTAGACTAGAGCCTCCTACAGCTCTCCGGCTTACCAGTTCCAGTCAAACTAGCCCATGCCGGCATGGAAAATGGACACTAGAGTTGATGATATTTATTTGTGTATATATATATATATATATATATATATATATATATGTGAACATAGTGAGAGATGAGGGATTCAGGAAATCCAGGTGAATATCCTGTTAGCCAGGATTTTATGCAAAATCCTGGCTCACAGGATGTACAGAGAGAAAAAAATCATTCAGTTAATCACAAGATATTCCATACAAACTGAAAAACCCAGGAAATTACAAATTATGAGAATAGTACATCCATTGCAAGACATGAAATAAAATTATCAAAGGAACAAAGATAGCGGTATTACATTTATTAATCAGTTGCGATCACTGGGTCCAAGTAATGGCATTTCTGAGAATATAGTAGTAATAACGTCTGCTAGTATCTCAACTTTTTTTTCTTTATTCTCATATATGTTTACCATAAATTTCAGCTTCTTTCACCTGTCAGCGCTAGTGACCTAGATGTTACATTACCTCATATATAGGGAAATAAATGAGACACTTTGTCTCCATGCTCCCTTCATTTATGCATTTCTCTGATCATACCTCAACTTAGTTTTATTTATTGCTATGACCTCCTAAGCCACTCAACTCATTGTATGGATAAGACCATATCTGTTTGTGTAAATGTATTATTTTTGTTATACCGCCAGTCATGATGAAATGACTAGTTGATATTTTCGTTTAATATTGCATGGACTTACATAATCTTTATACAAATTCTATAATTTTTGCATGCGTGGTCTAGCATGTTGATTGATGTAACAATTCCACCATAAGCAAAATGATCATGATCAATATGTGATATTACCACCTTTATTCCTTTGATCATTATATATATACATATATACATA
The DNA here is from genome assembly GCF_001194135.2 of Octopus bimaculoides. Taxonomy (NCBI): domain Eukaryota; kingdom Metazoa; phylum Mollusca; class Cephalopoda; order Octopoda; family Octopodidae; genus Octopus; species Octopus bimaculoides. The sequence goes on from NC_068983.1 coordinate 79,146,213, forward strand.
CATACA
>NC_068983.1:79146228-79147007 GCF_001194135.2 Octopus bimaculoides
ATATATATACACACACAGACATACATATACATATATATAAATATATACATATATACATACATACACACACACACACATATATATATGTAAATGCAAATGTGTGTGTGTGTGTGTGTGTGTGTGTGTACTTCAGAGCTGCATTTGATTGACAAATACAACTTGAGCTGGGATCACATGTAAAAACTAGCAAAACTGCATCGTTGATGAGTCAGATTAGCTTTTCATTTTTAGTGCATTGTGTCTGTGATCAATCCACAGAAATGTGACAAACTTTTTTGCCACTTTATAGTTATAATAAGAAATAGCACAAAACTAAATGTGTAAAATATATGTATATATACATGTAATAACCACTATATTGCAAACAATTATGATCTGTAAATATAAAGTAGTATATATCATCATCATCATCATCATCGTTTAACGTCCGCCTTCCATGCTAGCATGGGTTGGACGATTTGACTGAGGACTGGTGAAACCGGATGGCAACACCAGGCTCCATGTACATACTTACATCTACCTGTATATATAGATGCAAATCTGGGTACAGGACATTACAAACAAAACGTAGACAAAATGATAAACAAAGTACAGAAAATGCACAGCCCACATAGAGAACATTTCCTTCATCAGCTGCCACCATTCTAACAATGGTGTTTCAAAGAGTTAGGGCAGGACACATCGTTAAAATGACTCTTCCCACGGACCACAAATTAAATTTGTACCATGGAGGAATGTAGTGGTGGACAGAAAACAAGACAGGAAAATGAAACAGTAGA
>NC_068983.1:79147270-79150469 GCF_001194135.2 Octopus bimaculoides
ATATATATATATATATATAAATATATGCATATATCCATACATATATGTACATACCTACATCTATATGTATGCATATATGGGTACAGAACATCAAAAACCCGTTAAACACAATGAGAAACGAAAACATAAAAACAAAAACATGGAAAATGAACTTTTTGCGAACAATGGAAAAAACAAACAGAGAAACGAGACATGCAACATAAAGAGTATACCCCTTCGTCAGTTGACCCTGTTTCATCTACTCTAAGTTTCGAAGGCAAGGACAATATGCGACTTCGTTGAAACAGTCCTTCCCACAAAGCAAATTAAATAAAATTTGGGATGAAGTGTTGACAAGAGCAGGACAGAACACTTTCACCCTCCGCAAAAAATCCCAAATTTTATTTAATTTGCTTTGCGGGAAGGACTGTTTCAACAAAGTCGTGTATTGTCCTTGCCTTTGAAATGCGGAGTAGATGAAACAGGGACAACTGACGAAGGGATATATACTCTTTATGTTGCATGTCTCATTTCTCTGTTTTTTTTTCGTTGTTTACAAAAAGAATAAATTTTTTCTGTCAAAACTCTAAAAATAACTGACCAACAAAACAAAAACAACCAAGATCTAACCAAATCAAAAAATGAACCCAAATACTAAGCAAACAAAGATGAACCATCCCACTTCCATTGCATGCGCACAAGCACACAAATACACACACAATCACACACACACACCCACACATTCACATACCCACCCATTTTACATGCACAAACATATTCACACATATTCACACAGAGTTGAAACACGCTTTGGTTTATTTTTTCAGCATACAATTTTCATCATCCCATTACCAAGTATGATATCACCCCTTCCTTCCATCTGTCATCCCTTCCTTTCTCGTTCATAAACAAGAGTTTTTGTTATAGTAGATTATCTCGGTAACCATGGGAGCTATGAAAAAATACAAAGCCCACCATTACCACTGGATCATTCTACACATCTGTGTAATTTTTCGTGCTATTATATCTAGCTGTTTGATCGTGTATGTATAGATATGTGTGTGTAGAGAGAGAGAGAGATAAATACACACACACACACACACACATATATATATATATATATATATATATATATATATATATATATATATATATACATACCTTTTATCATGGGTTGCTTGGCTTCGATTAGAGTCTATGAGTTCAATCATCTGCCAGTTTCCCACAAGCGCCTTTTTGGGGCATTAAGAAGGGTATTCAGCTATAGAAACCATGCCAAATCAGACTGGAGTCTGGTGCAGTTCCACCAGCTACCATCTCTGGTCACACTGTACAATCTATGCTAGCAAGGACAACAGATGTTTAATGACCATGATGATGATATACATATGTATATTGTGGAAGCATGTAGCTCAGGAGTTATGGTGTTGGACTCATAATTGTAAGATCGTGGTTTCAGTTCTTGGACAAGATGATGCATTGTTACCTTATGTTCTTTAACAAAACATTTCACTTCTTGTTGCTCTAGTCCACTCCACTAGCAAAAATAAATATTACTGTGTTGAACCGGCATCCCATCTAGTAGGAAATGTATACACTACAGAAACCAGGAAACCAGCCCCATGAGTCTACATGACTCAGGAAGAAGCGTTATTCTTTATCTTTTACATATATATAAGTAAATATTTAATACAAAACAAAGCATGACATTTATATGACATAAATATTTATGTAGTGTAATCTAAATTTAAATTGCACAACAAACAAACAGTATTTACACCTCCATGTGTATTCCCATATGTCCAGGATTTATATAAATTACATTATGAAACCGATAATCCTTTGTTAATAAAAGAATAATATGATGTAATTAGATATTTTTAAAGCAAACTCTCTTGATATATATGTGTGTGTTTGTATGTGTGTGTGTGTGTGTGTGTGTGTGTGTGTGTGTGTGTGTGGTTTGTGTGTGATGAATATGTTTGAGATATTTCTCAACATATGAAGCTATTAGTAGCTCTTAAAGACATTGCTTTTAAATAATATATAACTGTATATCGATTCTTGTTCAATTACGAGAATCAAACTCGTAATTGAACCATATTTGATGACCAGCATCTGTGCCAGTGGGGCACTAACAGCACCATCCGAGCATGATCATTGCCAGAGCAGCTGTCTGGCTTCCGTGCTAGTGGCATGTAAATAGCACCATCTGAGCGTGATCGTTACCAGCATCGCCTACTGGCACTTGTGCCGGTGGCACGTTAGAAAATCATTCAAACGAGGTCATTGCCAGTTCCGCTGGACTGGCTCCTGTGCAGGTGGCACGTTAAAAACACTATTTTGAGCATGGATGTTGCCAGTACCACGTGACTGGCCCTCGTGCCGGTGGCACGAAAAGCACTCACTACACTCTCGGAGTGGTTGGCATTAGGAAGGGATCCAGCTGTAGAAACTCTGCCAGGTCAGATTGGAGCCTGAAGCAGCCTTCTGGCTCACCAGTCCTCAGTCAAATCGTCCAAAGCATGCTAGCATGGAAAGCGGACGTTAAACGATGATGATGATGATAAAACAAATCAAAACAAGAGAGTTTGTTAAAATATATATTTAGTCACTTGATGAGACACATTTGCACTGAAGGATGCACCATAACTAGTTGTATAGTATCTCACTCGCAAGGGATGCAAGATGGGTCAAAACGATCATTGTGATTGATAAAGAATCTCATGAATTCCATTTTCTGCAGGTGTGCGTGCACACACACACACACACCCCGACAGACAGACAGACAGACAGACAGATAGATAGATAGATAGATAGATAGATAGATAGATAGATAGATAGATAGATAGATACAGGGTGTTCCATAAAGGTCACCGAATTTGAAAGCTGAATAAGTAAAACTAATTCTTATAAACATGGTTATATTTTGCATATTTCTAATGAGGTATGTCTCCCGTTTAGGTATGGAACAGAATATTGGTCATATGTCCACCTGCACTGAGTCTGTGTACATTTATGCACTCCTTGAAATTTCCAATAACTCTCTCACAGATGTGTGGCCTCATACTTCCAATCACACGCTTGATTTCAGCCTTGAGTTCAGGAATTGTGTGTGGTTTCTTGACATATAACTGTTATTTCACATACCCATGAGAAGAAATCACAAGGCGAGGAGGGGGAATGGGATGGGGGGTAGGGGAGGATAGGGAGGAGGAGG
>NC_068983.1:79150903-79151464 GCF_001194135.2 Octopus bimaculoides
TATATATACATATATGTGGAGGCGCAATGGCCCAGTGGTTAGGGCAGCGGACTTGCGGTTTCGATTCCCAGACCGGGCGTTGTGAGTGTTTATTGAGCGAAAACACCTAAAGCTCCACGAGGCTCTGGCAGGGGATGGTGGTGAACCCTGCTGTACTCTTTCACCACAACTTTCTCTCACGCTTACTTCCTGTTTCTGCTGTGCCTTAATTCAAAAGGTCAGCCTTGTCACACTGTGTCAAGCTGAATATCCCTGAGAACTACGTTAAGGGTACACGTGTCTGTGGAACGTTCAGTCACTTGCATGTTAATTTCACGAGCAGCCTGTTTGTTCTGTTGATCGGATCAACTGGAATCCTCGACGTCATAAGCAATGGAGTGCCAACAACAACAATATACATATATAGTTCTGGGTTCAGTCCTACTGTGTGGTACCTTGGGCAAGTATCTTCTGTTATAGACTTGGGCTGACCAAAGCCTTGTGAGGGGATTTCGTAGACAGGAAATGAAACAAGCCCATCATGTGTGTGTGTGTGTGTGTGTGTGTGTGTGTGTGTGTGTG
>NC_068983.1:79151474-79152417 GCF_001194135.2 Octopus bimaculoides
GTGTGTGTGTGTGTGTGTGTGTGTGTGTGTGTTTGTGTGTGTATTTGTCCTCTTGCTATCACTTGACAACCAATGCTGGTGTGTTTATGTCACTGTAACTTAGTAACTTCGCAAAAGAGACTGATAGAATAAGTACTAGACTTACAAGGAATAAGTCCTGGGGTTGATCTCTTTGACTAAAACCCATTAAGGCAGTGCTCCAGCATGGCCACAGTAAAATGACTGAAATAAATAAAAGAATAAAAGAATATATATATATACACACAGAGGTGCAGATGTGGCTGTGTGATACGAAGTTTGCTTCCCAACCAAATGGTTCCACATTTACTCCCTCTTTGTGACACCTTGATGAAGTGCCTTCTATAACCTCAGGCCTTGTGAGAGGAGTTGGTTGACTGAAGCTGAAAAAAGTTTGTCATATATATCTATACATCTTTGTGTGTGTTATTCTTTGTGTGCGCATATGTCCCCACCCTGACCACTAGGTAACCAGTGTTGTGTTTATTTCCCTGTATCTAAGCAGTTCAGCAAAAGTGACTGATAGAATAAGTACTAGGTTTAAGAAAAATATGTTCTGAGGTTGGTTCCTTTGACTAAAGATCTATCTATCTATCTATCTATCTATCTATATATATATATATATATATATATATAATCATAAATATACAGGGATTAGCATTGAGTTGCTTCTCCAACATACTGAAAATTTAGAAATAGCAGTCAAAGAACTACTGATTCTAAACTACAAATTTTTCTCTAAATGGATGGCGATATTTATGGCACACATAGAACAAAAAAACGGAGGGGAAAGCATAAACAAAACAAGTCTTTAGTTAATCGGATACGATCGTTTCATGGTTAAGAGAATGAAAAATCCCTATTCCAAAATCATCAGTCCGATATTCTGATAAATTTGAAAGTGTCTCTAAAAAAATTCACGGTA
>NC_068983.1:79154297-79161022 GCF_001194135.2 Octopus bimaculoides
TATCACCCATGTCAGCATGGGAGGTAGATGTTAAACGATGATGATGATATGTATTCATATATGTACACACACACACATATATGTACATATATATCGATATATATATACAAATATATGTATATATATATATATATATATATATATATATTTATATATATATATATATATATATTTATGTACTTCTATATATGTAGTATAGACACAGACATGTATGCCTGTATGTATCTATTTATATGTGTACGTATGTGTGTATGTGTGTGTGCATGCGTCATTAAGCAATTTAAACTATTTATTAACAAGGAGTTGCCTTGCTTTTCTGATTAATTTAATGTTTATGAAAAAAAACATTCTTTTTCTTCTACACATCTATAGAGATGTGTTCATCAGTTTAATAGGATTTTTCCCTTTTTTTTTCCCCCCTATGAAGTATGGAAATTACTTCTGAAACTTTAATTTTTATTTTTTAAACACAAATAAATATTTATCAATATATTCAGTGTAAGACAGCTGTTAAAATGTCCTTTGCAAAATGCATTTAGTTACTGTACTTTAGATTCTGAGTTTACATTTCACTAAGGTCAACCTTGCCTCTCTTTCCTTTCAGCATCAATTAATGAAAACCAGTCATGTGCTGGAGTACAATTAATCAATTATAATCTCCTCTTTAAATTTTAGATTTGTACCAATATTTGAAATTTTATTTTACGAATGGTTCTTTATGTTCTGAGTTCAAATCCTGCATGGGTTAACTCTTCTTCACATCCTACTAGGAGCATTAAAATAATTACGACTCAATCAAAGTATAGAAATCAATATAATCAACCATTCCTTTTCCATTTTGCTGATGTTATTAATTGAATTTTATTATTAATACAATAAAGGTAATTAGGAACATATAAAGAAAGTGTTACAGACAATGATAACAAAAGAATTTAAAAAACACTTAAATCAGTCAAGAAAATATGCATTTGTATATACGTTGTCATTGTTGTCATCATTATAGTCATCTTCATCATCATCATCATCATCATTTTAATACCTATGTTTCCATGCTTGCATGCATAGGTTAGAAGAAATATGCAGATGCAGATTTTATATGGTCAGATGTCCTCTCTGTCAATAACTCTCATCTGTTTCCAAGTAAGGTAATGCTTCCTCCAGTCCTTTAAATTACTAACAGTCCAATGGCTGAATATGTTTCCATGAAATACTGTAGATGCACGGCACTGTTTGTATGATAGTAATATTCATTTACTATTACTGAACCTTCACACACACACACACACACACACACACAAACAAACATGCATATGCGTGCACACACAGAGCATACATACACACATGCATACATATATTATCTCCATCATGATATATATATGTCTATCTGTTTATCTGTATGTATGTATGTATGTATGTATGCATATGTGTATGTATGTATGATCTTTAACAGAGTAGAGCTAGATGAGATGCAGTTTGATTTGGAACCTGAAAGAGGGATTATAGTGCAATCTTCCTAACGAAGCCACAACAGGAGAAATATTTGGTTAAGAATAAACTAGTATTCCCAGCTTCCATGAATTTGGAGAATGCTTTTGATAGGGTACTACATTCAGTAATCCGGTGGTCACCAAGAAAACTAGGTGTAGATGTATGGCTTGTGAGGGTTGAATAAGCTATGTGCAAAGCAGCAGTTAGTAAAGTGTGTCAACAATGATTTCAGTGATAAACTTGGCATGAATGTTAGGAGTCTGTCAAAGATCAGTTTTTAATCCCTCTTATTTGTTACAGTCCTACAGGCCAACACAGAAGTGTTTAAGACTGGCTGTCCTGTCCATAGGAAATCTTATATGTTGATGATCTAGTTCTCATAGCTGAATCTATAGGGAAATTAAAGAGTAAATTTTAGGCATGGAAGTTAAATCTAGAATTGAGAGGCTTGAAGGTAAACTTGATAAAGTCTAAGATCTGAACAAGTAAAGAAGACAGAACTTTGGTATCTTCCGGAAAATGACCTCACTCGATATGCAGAAAAGGAGTAGGTATAAACTCCTTACACTGTACCTAATGTATGCTATTGACACATGAGAGGTATCACATGAGAGGTATCACTGATAGGCTAACAGAAGGAATAAGCTTCATATGTGGCAGATGTACTGAAACAGTATGTACAATGAGCACATCAGAAATAGACTCTTGTAAATGCACAGATGGCTCACTAGTAGTAGTCAGTAGATTTGCAGGGGAGGTGATTGTTCTGGAAGTATTGTAACTAAGGTATGAACAGGCTGGAAAATGTTCAAATATGTGCAAAGAAATATATGACTATCAATTAAAAAAAAAAAAAAAAAAAATTCAGATGAATGTAATGTGTTTATCTGATAAATAATTATTCTGCAAAGACTAGTCTAAGGTTATCCATGACTAGCTAGAAGAAAGAGACAGAGATGACCATAAGAGGAACTTTACCGTAACTACTGGGCAGGTAAGAGAGAGATTACCTACCTCTGGTTGGCTAAACTCTTTGGTTAAAATTTCTGATTGGCTAACATATAATATGTAACAAAAGAAGGAAACCAATATGCCAACAGGTGAATGAAGTTGCTGCTCATATTTCTGGTGTATTCTGATCTCATCAAGGAAGCATAAACTTTGTAATACTATCCAAAGCAGTGATAGGAGAATTACTGATTAAATGCACAAACTTGTTTACCGGTGGAGTAGAAAAACAGAATTGTTTAGAAGAAATTATTTAGTGATGCCTTAGTTAATTTCACCCAGTGAATGAGTATCTAATTTTATCTAGTGTATGTGAGTGAGTGTGTATGCATGTTAAGAAAAAAACCCACTAATTTTTAAACAAGCAGCAACAATCAGAACTTGATTCTAGTAAGAAAACAAATATTTTAGAATTGGTTCTTAATAAAATATATTGAAATTGCAGACAAATATTTAAATTAGTTGAGGGGCGTATACAGAGAGGATCAATATCTGATAAGCAAGTAATTATATATTGATAAATCACTTAATTGATTTAAGTTTGACAGTGAATTTAAATTCAATGATATTTGCATTTGGTGTTTTTTAAATGTCTGTCCAATTTTATTTTCAGTTTTACACATTGACAATAAGACTGATTTGATGATCTAAGTATGAAACAAAAATACAAAAAAAAAAGAAAAAAATTGTGAAGCATTCCAGAATTATATTACTAGCTTAATTTACTTGTCTTTAATCTCTAAAACAGATGGTTGTAATGACTAATAAAATTTTCAACAGTCATCATCATAATGTATATTCTCAATAATTCTTTAAAATGTTCTCTCTTTAACTATATTTATTTTGTGGGGAAAATAATTCGAGCCCAAAGAAGTTGATAATGGTCAGAGCTGGCAAAAAACAAAGTAAAACAATTTTTTTTTTCTTCTAAGCTAGTATTTCTCCTGCTTCAGTGCAGTGTTTGCATTCAAGAATATTGACATGAACAAGATGGTGTTCTAATCAAGGTTCCAGTCCATCTGACAGTGAAAGCCTATCATAGTTATCTGTGTATAGAAGGCTCCATTATCCCACAAGAAAGAAGGGAGTAATGACAGTAATGACAGATAGATTTTGAACTCAAAATGCTAAGACTTGGAACAGAGGCTACAAAGCAGTTCATCTAATGTTTTAACAATTCTGTCCATCTGCTAATCCACTGTCTTGGCTGTGCTTAGTACATTATTTATTACTCCTGAAAGATTGAAAGATAAAGTTGACATCAATAGGTTTTGAACTCTAAGTGTAGAGAGTTCAGATAAATACCACTATCACATGCCATTCTCTCCAATGCTTTGATGATTCTGCAATTCACTACCTTGCTAAATAATGATAATAATAATAATAATGTTTTCTACTATTGGCACCTGGCCTGAAATTTGGTGGGAGGGGGATAGTCGATTATTTCAACACCAGTACTCAGCTGGTACTTATTTTATTGACCCCAAAAGGATGAAAAGCAAAGGCGGAATTTGAAATAATAATAATGATAATGATAATTCTTTCTACTGTAGGCACAAGGCCTGAAATTTTGAGGGATCTAGTCAATTACATTGACCCCAGAAGAAGAAGAAGAAGAAGAAGAAGAAGAAGAAGAAGAAGAAGAAGGAAGATCTGTGTGGTGTGAAGAGAGGCAAGTTCTTTGAAGGGGACCTTACTCAAAATGTCAGAACTTCTCATAACACAAAAAAAAAAAATTATCTTATTTCACAAAATGTATTTACTTGGTCATTTGCTTTGTAAACCAAATCTCTTACATTAATCCTTAAATGAATCCATGTCTTATTTTGACAGCTTGTATTCTGGTCACTATAAATTACCATATCAGAACAATACTCATCTTCCATTCTCTTTATATGCCTACATCATTCAAATCCCCTTGCCTGCCATAATTCTGAGTGATTCTCTACAGATTATAATTTTGCTGATCACATTTTGAGATTGATAAAGTATTTTATGTTACTAAGGTTATTGTCAGATATGAGATAAATTGCACAAATTGCTTTTTGTTTTGTTTTGGGTTTGTTTGTTTTTTTCTGTTATTAAGAATAAAAGAGCTCTGAAACTGATTAGAGAAATTTCTTTTTCTCTTTTCAGTTCATGAGTCAAAAGTTTTTATCTCATCACTGACACAGCCAAATATTTTTTGGAAATGGAATTGACATTTTTCGACCTTGGTCTACGTAGATACATTTCATTACAAATTATGAAATGCAGACAATTCCAAAGAGATTCAAAAGTTTCTATATAGTACATCTGTGATGAAAGTATGAGTGTATGAAAGATGAAAGTACGAAAGATGATATAGCCATATTATATATATATATATATATATATATATATATATATATTATCATCATCATCATCATCATTTAACATCCATTTCCTATGCATACATGGGTAGGACAGTTGACAAGAGCTAACCAGGTAGAAAATCTACCCAAGGCTATTGTGCCTGTTTTGACAGGGATTTTATGACTGGATACCCTTCCTAACACCAATCACTCTGCAGAGTGGACTCAGTGCTTTTTATGTGGCACAAGCACAGGTGAAATTAGTTTGACAAGATTTTTACAGCTGGATGCCCTTCCAAATGCCAACCATATTACAGTATGGACTGAATGCTTTTAACATGGCACCAGCACTGGCAGGGTAACCAAGCAACTCACAAGACAAGGTATTATGAGAGGGGCAGGACATTTGTGTCAGAGGATGAAAGTTAGAGTGTGACAAAGATACAGTGAGACAGAAGCAGGTGTCTTGCCACAACAGAGAGGGCTTTAGAAGAGATGATTCAGTAACTTTTAGAGTGTAACAGAGAAAGAAAAGCCGAACAGGTGACTTGCTTTAGAGGAGGTACATAGTTACTCAGTGAAAGAGGGAGAAAGTGAGAGAAAAAGAGGAGATAGAGTGTGAGAGGGGAACAGAAAGTGGCCAGAAACAAGTGTGCTGATGTAAAGGTGATACTTGGTTACCTAGTCAGAGGAAAAACAAGAGGAGAAAGAGGTTGACCAAGGGAAAAAGAGTGACCAAGGGAAAGAGAGTGACCAAGGGAAAGAGAGTGACTAAAGGAAAGAGAGTGACCAAGGGAAAGAGAGAGAAAGAGAGAGAGTAGGAAACAGTAAAAGTGTAAGAGAAAGCAGAAGAGAGATGTCTTATTTTGACAGCCTATATTCTGGTCAAGTAACAAGAATATGAGCAGAGAACCTGGGTAGAAAAATAGGGAGTGGGTGTGGATGGTGGGTGGGTGGTGAGTATCGATACAGTGAGCATAGCAGTGAGGGCAAGAAAGGAGAGTGGAAAACAATCATAATGTATGAGGAGGAAATGTGAGGAAGAGAAAGATGCAATTAGGAGAGAAGTTGTAGTTTGATTTCTTAGAGTAGAGTGGGTGCAAAGTGTGTTGTTACATGTGGGTGGGACACAACTCTTTTAGCACTCTGTTTCATGTATGGGTCTTCCCTAAGACCTCATATCACCAATCATCTTGGTCTGCTGTCATTTCCTCTGTGAGCCCCAACATCCTAAGATCAGTCTTCACCACTTCATCCCATGTCTTCTTGGGTCTCCCGCTTCCACAGGCACCATCCACTTTCAGTGTCAGGCACTTCTGTATAAAGATGTCTTCACTCATACACATCACATGTCCAAACCAACACAGTCTCCTCTCCTGCATACCACATTTAATCCCTCCTATGCCTAACTTTTCTCTCAACACAGTTGTGCTTTGTCAGCCATGCACACTGATGTTGCAGATCCAACAGAGTATACTACCTTCATTCTTCTCCAGCCAACACATGTCCTCTGCAGTCAAAGCCCATATATGAATTAGAAGCCACTTGTGGTATATAGACAAAATTGAACACACATGCACAAGGTGTGAGTGTTGTTAGTTCGTGGGTTAGCAGTAGATGGTTCTCAAATCATTTAGCATATAGTCAAAGATGGCGATATGGCTTGCAGCAGGCCTTGTATGCAACATTGAAAATTCACAACAATGATGAAACATCAATTTGTCATTCCGAGAAGGGACATGATGTGAGTTGTTTGCTTGTCTATGACTTACTTTCAGGTGTTTTTAACACCAGGCACCTTGTGAATATATTCTTTTATACCTAAAGCACAACTGACACCTTTTGTATGTGTGTTCGATTTTGTTTATATATATATATATATATATATATATATAT
>NC_068983.1:79162048-79163217 GCF_001194135.2 Octopus bimaculoides
TATATATATATATATATACATACACACACATATATATATATATATATATATATACATATCAACCAGATTGTCAGGTGTTGTTATACATTGCTGGTCACAATGCACTTCTTTACATTGTTGTAGCTTTTGAATGATGCCAGCCTGCTGCAGGGTTATCCATTTACATCTGAGTGAGTTTAAACAACATGAAATGAAGTGTTTTGCTCAGAAACGCAATGCACTGCTGGTCTGGAAATTGAAACCCATGAGCTTGTGATTGTAAGTGCAACACCCTAACCACTAGGCCATTCACCTTCACACACACATACACATACATACAGACACACACACTTATATAATGTGTGTGTGTGTGTTCTAATACTGGTTGACTAAAGGTGGGATAGAATGTTCACTCTGTTGCTGGACTGAGGTTTAAAATTCATAGACAATTCCAAGTAATACAAGCAAACAAAGTAGTCTTTCCAGGGATGTTGGGCTTGCTAAAAATAGCAGTCAAATATCCTTAAAATCACATCCTTTCTTTTCTACATCATCAGGTTATAAATGAGCCCTTTTGAATTTCTTGATAACTGCTAAGAAGTGGTTGTCATGGAGTTTTTATGAGGAGAACATAAAGGGAGTATCATGTCCTATTGCCTTTTAAAACAGACGAGACACAATGGATCCTTTCTTTGTATTTAGGTGCTATGTCAGGACATAGGACATAGACAATCATGTCCTGCCACAATTTTCTGTTCTTTGTTTTCTGTAACAGTTACACAATGAGTATGTGCTGCAAAATTTTTTTTTAAATAGGAGATGGTCATGGCTGGATTGCCTTTAATCATAAACCTTTTTCATCTGGTTTGACCTGCAGCAAAACAACAATTCATGTGACAGTCTAAAACTGTTTCTCAATCTTTTTTATTTTTACAGAAGAATTTGTTATTTAGGGGTGTTTTTCTATTCAGCAATTCACATCACACTCCTTTCTACGAATATTGGTTTCTTATATAAGGACAAAGGATATTGGAGAAAAGGGGGTATTGATCACGAAATTAACTCCATCATATTAGACATTATAAGCACCAATTAGAGACATTAAAATCTGAGCAGTTAATTCATTAATTAACTCCAGTTTTTCCTTTCATCCTTCCAGGATCAATAAAATAATTATCAATGAAGTACTG
>NC_068983.1:79163433-79177095 GCF_001194135.2 Octopus bimaculoides
CATCATCAACATCATTATTCATTATTATTTTTATTATGTTCTGAGTTCAAATTCCGCCAAGGTCGACTTTGCCTTTCATCCTTTCGGGGTCGATTAAATAAGTACCAGTTACACACTGGGGTCGATGTAATCGACTTAATCTGTTTGTCTGTGCTTGTTTGTCCCTCTATGTTTAGCCCCTTGTGGGCAATAAAGAAATTATTATTATTATTATTATTATTATCATTATTATTATTATTATTATTATTATTATTATCATCATCATCATCATCATTATCATCATCATCATCATTATTATTATTATTATCATTCCGTTTTTACCTTTGAGTTCAAATTCCACTGAGGTCAACTTTAACGTTCATCCTTTTGGAGATCAATGAAATAAGTAACAGTTGAGCATTGGGGGTCATGTAACTGGCTTAACTCTCCCCTAAAACTTCTGGCCTTGTACCTATAATTATTGTTGTTATTGATGTTGTTGTGGTTATTCAGTTGTTTTATCTTTATTTTGTGCTTTCACTACACAAGTAAGTGCAGTTCTGTCTGCCTTAAATATTTGCAGTGCTTTGTTTTGGTTGTTAGTTTTACTATATTGAAAGGACCTATGTAATATGTGCAAGGTGCCTAGCAGTGCTTTTTTCTGTATATCATGCATATTATTTAAGCCATGGAATTGTTAGGGTAAGTTGGGGTATGATCTGAGAAGAGGTAAGGGAAAACTGAACCACTTGCTATTCATGGATAACTTGAAGCTATTCGCAAAAACTGTGACAGAACTAGACAGCCTAGTGCAGTCTGTGCAGATTTTCTCCAATAATATTAAGAGTCTGGACTCTCAAAATGTGCAGTGATGGGGATGAGATAAGGAAAGCTTGTCAAGACAGAAGGCTACCAAGTGGTGAAATGATGAAGGCGATTCAACCTTAATCTAGCTGTATCTCGGAATACTTGACTCAAATGGAATCAAACACAACAACATGAAGGAAAATATAAAAAGAGAGTACCTGCAGTATGTGAAAAAGATATTGGCATCAAAACTGAATACCAGAAGCATAATTTTAACAATAAACTCATGCGCAGTCACAGTAGTTCGGTATGGCCCTGGAATCCTGAAGTGGACAGAGGAGGAGCTAAAGGAGATGAACAGGAAGTCAAAAAAGCTCTTAACGATGCATGGAGCCCATCATCCAATTGCAGACACTGATCACCTATACATGAAGAAAGCAAATAGAAGAAGAGGACTGATAAGTGTGGAAGATTGTGTGTGTATTGGACTTAAGAGCTTAATGAGATACCTAGACCAAAGTAAAGAAACTTTGCTAGCGAGTTAGGAATGAGGGAGTATTGAAAGCAGAGAAAAAAAGTAACAAAGGAAGAAGTACAAAGAGGACATGAACAAGAATTCTGCAAGAAGGGACTCCACAATCAATTCCAAGTAACCACAGCAGAAGTTGCTGGAAAAAATTAGCTGATGAAAGGAACACTAAAAAAAAGAGACAGAGAGTACTATACTGGCAGTGCAAGACCAAGCTTTGGCTGTGAACTGGAGGTTCAACCTTAGGAATGAGCAAGTGTCTCCGCTGTGTCACATCTGCAATAGAGTGGATGAAACCATTGCCAGTATCACAAATGAATGGCCTAGACTTGCCATGTGGCAACATGATCAGGTAGCAAACATGCTACATTGGAAACTGCAGAAAGTGGGTGGGTGCTAGAGAGAGGCAAGATGTGGTATGAGCATAAACCACAAAGTGTAGCGGAGTCAAAGAAAATAGCAAAATCCTCTGGGATTGTCCAATCCAAACAAATCAGGTGCTAGGGCATAACAGACCGGACCTAGTGGTGGTGGACAAGGTGCACCACATATGCTATATAGTTAATGTTGCATGATCCTTTGACCCACAAATAATTGAGAAGGAAGGTGAAACGGTAGATAAATACAACCCTCTTAAGTATGAAATAGCCTGGCTATGGAAAATGAAGAAGGTGAAGATAGTGCCAATTATTGTTGGGTCCTTGGGAACAGTATCAGAAGACATCAAGGGGAATATAAGGGAAATTGGAATAGAGTGCCCAGTAGAAATGTTACAAAAGGTTTGCCTCTGTGGCACAGCTAAAATAATCAGGAAAGTATTAGATAGCTGAAAAGAACAGATAGCATGGTACTGTAGGCTACAGGTAGTAAGCCCGCTATGCATGCAAGACTCCAGAAGCTCCAAAAGAACTTGTGATAAAGAGAAATAATAATAATAATGATAATAATAATAATAATAATAATAATAATAATCATGATAATAATGTGGGCACAAAGCCAGTTTGATAATGGTTTCTAATGTAGGCACAAGGTCAATAATTTTTGAGCGAAGGTGGAGTTGTTGATACCATCAACCTCTGGTAGTTAACTAATATTTTATTTCAACAACACCAGAAGGATGAAGAACAGAGTTGATCTTGGTGGGATTTGAACATAGGACAACAAGAGCTAGACTGCATGCCTCAAGGAATTATTTTTTTTATGTTCTCTTCTGCCATTCCATCACCCTAAAAAAAATGATATTAATTATACATTGGAACAAAGTTCAAAATTTTTGGGTGGAACTACTTTTAACACACAAAGTCAACTTCAGTGTACTTCAGTAAGATTTGAACTCAGAATATAATACTGCAAGATATTGCTGTTGGTGCTAATAGAATTTCTTGAAATGGGGGGGATGGCAGGGAGTGTAATAGGATCATTTATATGAACTCATTATTTCTTATACTACTTATATTATTAAGAAATTGTTTTCATCATTCATCACCTTCAGTAGTAATGATGTGAAGAACAACAATAACACTAATTACATAAAGGCGTGGAAAGCAGATATTAATAGTGAATTTTTAAAAATAGTAATATTAAGAATAACACGTGTGTGTGTGAGTGCACGTGCATGTGTGTGTGTGTGAACATACAAATATACATGCCTACATGCATGCATATAGACATACGTACGTGCATACAGACAGGCAGGCAGGTAGATAGATAGATAAATAGATAGATAGATAGATAGATAGATGTAGTAGACACATACATGCATATGTGGGTGTGCTTTGTAATATAAATGATATCATTATCAGTAATTAATAAAAGAAATAAACAATAGTTAAAAATGCTCAATTCATATTTTCATTTTCTACCCATATCCTGATGTTATTTACATTTTTATGAAAAAAAAAAAATTTGTTAATAACTATTCATGAAGTTATTAAAACTTCTGCATACTTCAGTTAGTCATTAGTACTGGTCTTTTCAGCTGTGCTCTAATTGGTTAACATTTGAAGTTCTTGCACAGAAGAAAAGACGTTCAATTCTTTTAAGCAGTAAAGTTATTATTATTATTATTATTATTATTATTATTATTATTATTATTATTATTATTACTATTACTATTATTATTATTATTGTTGTTGTTGTTGTTGTTGTTGTTATCATTATCATTATTATTATTATTATTATTATTATTATTATTATCTTTCAGCTTGTGCATTTTTGAAGGACGAACATAGATCTGTCTCTATCAATAGACTGCTATAGTTGTTGTCATTGTTGTTTAGTCACTGGTCGCTCCTGAACAAGCAATCAGACTTATCATCATAGACATTCCAACTATGATATGCCGGTTTTTCTTCTTTCTTCTCATTTTTTTTTTTTTTGCACATATTAATCTCCTTCAAACAAGTCCATAACATTCAAGAGGAAAGAAAATATATTGATTTCAAATTTTCTCACAAGGCCAGCAATTTTTGATGGGGGGGGGAGTTGATTACAACAACCCTAGTGATCAGCTGGGGACTTATTTTATCAACCCCAAAAGGATGAAATGTAAAATCAACCCCAGCAGCATTTGAACTCAAAATGTAAAGATGGACAAAATGCCACTAAGCATTTTACTCTGCATGGTAATGATTCTGCAATCTCAACACCTTATGGAGGAAAGAGAATATATTATAGAAAATTCCCAAATGAGAAAAGATCTATCTTTATTCTGGGAAGGAAGTATTGGAAATAGTGGGTAGTGTGCAGCCATGGTGGGGTTGGAGATAACAAAGGTGATCAGCAGTGGGTAGACAAGTGGGTTGTGGGTGCCTGAGCAACAGTAGTCAGAGACCAGCCAGTTCCAAAGAACAGTAACCATTATTGTTGGCCGCCTTCCTGGCACGTGAAAAGACATTCAAGCGAGATTGTTGCCAGTGCCGCTGGACTGGTTCCTGTGCAGGTGGCATGTAAAATACATCATTTCAAGCGTGGCCATTGCCAGCACTGCCTGACTGGCCTTCGTGCCGGTGGCATGTAAAATACACCATTTCAAGCGTGGCCATTGCCAGTACCCACTACACTCTCGGAGTGGTTGGCGTTAGGAAGGGCATCCAGCTGTAGAAACTCTGCCAAATCAGATTGGAGCCTGGTGTAGTCACCTGGTCCATCAGTCCTCAGTCAAGTCGTCCAACCCATGCTAGAATGGAAAGTGGACGTTAAATGATAAACGATGAGTGAAATAGAAAAGAAAATACAACAATTTTCAGATGTTTTTGATCCAGAGAATACTAACAATGATACTAAAAGTATTATGGTTGGTATTCAACTTTTTAAATGTTTTATTATATAAAAAAAATGAGTAAGGAAAATGTTTTTCAAAGCATAGTTGGGCATGTGCATTGCACTTTGCTACAAAGGATTACATAAATATATTGTCCAAAGCATGGACATGAAAAATACCCAGGTTTTCAAAATATTCTGGCAGACCTGCTTCAAAAATATATCTCTGGGATAACATAGAACCCAAATGTGACCAGGCATAGTGCTTAAAAATGCTTGGACTAATAAAATAATATATGGAATATGAAGTAGAAAAAAACAGACTTGACAGAGTGATTAAGAAGTTTGTTTTGCAGCTTTATGGTTTTAGGTTCAATCCCACAGTGGGTAACTGATTTCTACTATAGCCACAGTATAGCTTCATAATGACAGTAATAACAATGCTACTACTACTACATGTATGATAATCAACATAGCATGCCCCGGTGACAACAGGATCAATGTGAAAGAAGAAGAAAAAATAAACAACTGATGATTTAAAGTGGGAAATATGAAGGTTGTGGTCAATGAAGAGAGTAAACGTGATACCAATACAGCCACAGACTGAGTAATACTTGTGAGTGAATTTGGTTGATAAGAATTGTAAGCTTGTTTTATATGTATATGCATGCATGTGTGTGTGTATGTGGTGTGTGTGTGTGAATGTTGATATTTTGATTATCATTTGAGTGATGATGATTTTTATATTCCTTATTCTGAGTCCAAATTCCACCAAGGCTGACTTTGCCTTTCATCCCTTCATGGTCTATAAAATAGCTACTAGTTGACCACTGGGATAGATTTAATTGACTTTGACCCTTCTCCAAAATTTCTGACCTTGTGCTAAAAATAGAAACCGATAATTATATTCCTTATTGATATTACAACTGGTAGCTCTGTGCTTTTGATGATCTGTGGTTTATAAAAAAAACCCTACGTGAAAAACAGGTGAGGGTCCATGACAAAAGGAGCATCCAGCCATAAAATCCAGCTTCAAAATCAATTTCTAGCCAAGCAATACAAACATGAGCAGAAATGAGTGATAAATGAATGCTTGGAAAAGTCCTGCAACAAGAAACCATTGTAAAACCTGAATGTTTGTTTCTCCGGTCAGAATCATGAAATGTTCAACCAGGACATCAATAAATGACACCAACATAACATTAGAAGACATACTAACAACAACCAATACAATCATATTGAGGAAACATATAAAAGGCAAAAGAACAGTGCAATAAAAATGCACATTGTATTCAAAAGGGGGAAAACGTTACAATAATTTAGCCAAACACGGTCCAGCTTAACTACTAAGTAATTTACCTGCATAATAAAGAGTTTGAGCAACTAGAGGGCTAGAAGAGATAAAGTCTCTAATTTCTGTTTAAATTACATAACCAGCAATATGAAGGAATTACTGATGATGCTAGAATCAACACCCATCTAGTTACTGGAGGGGAAAACAATATAATTTACCCAAAACAAAAGCATCAAAGCTAGAGACTACTAACATGTATATAAAAATACATGCGCACGTGCACACGCACACGCACACACACACACACACACACACACACACACACACACTTCAAGAAGCTGGTTGCTCATCTGGAAACTAATAACCTCTTCTTTATTAGTGGAGCAGAAAGGGTGTTGGAAATAGATGTATATTATGATGTGAAGAAAAGTTACTGGCATAACCTGCAGTTATTGAAGGTAACAGAAAAGAAATAAATATCCAAGCTTAGCATAAATTTATTACCAAAAAAGCTTTTGATAGCATACTACATTCTTGGATATTGGTGACATTGTACATAAAAACAAAGCAGTTCCAAATCTAAGGCAGTATATCAACTACACCATGTCAAAATGGAAAGCATAAAAAACACTGTAAGATGGGAGAAGATGATAAAAACCTGTTCTGTTCTCATAAAAAGGGGTCTTTTTTGTAGTTAGGCTCCTTATCTTCACCCTTCTTTTCTCTCTATCTAGTTCTGTTAATAAATTTGTTCATCAAGTCACCAATGGCCACAAATGTTATTGGCAAATTATAAATTCTATCTCTTCTATATGGAAGGTTTAAAACCATATACAAGAAATAATGCCAAGCTGGAAAATCTGCAGTAGTGATACCAAAATAAGTTTCAAATTAGAGAAATGTGCCAAATTAATTAAAAAGTATAGACAAATTAATTAAGATTAAAAACATTTAGAACTTAAAGAAACACACCATTTCCTGCTGCTCAGTCTTTACATGTAGAATATAGCCAAAGATATGACTGTCTGTAAAGGTAACTATACCCATTGGGCTGTGTGCCAACTTCTACATGAAAACTGAAAATAAATGGTAAAAGCGTATATCAAACTTGTGACAACAATACTCAGTGATATATTTGCCTGAACTAACTAGGAACTAAAAACTAACCACCAGGTAGAAAATGAAAGACTTAAAAATTATACATTAGGTTTGATTCCTTCTAATCCAAACAGAATCTAAGAAGAAGCTGAAAATCTTTCAATGTATAGAGACTTGAAAATTGAAGTAAGAAAGATGTAAAGTATCAGAGTAAGAATATTACTGGTTATAATTCTTTCTACTAAAGGCACAAGGCCTGAAATTTTTGGGGCAGGAACTAATCAATTACATCGACCCCAGTGTTTTACTGGCACTTAATTTATTGACCCCCCAAAAGGCTGAAAGCAAAGTCAACCTCAGCAGAATTTGAACTCAGAACATAAAGACAGATGAAATACCACTAAGTATGTTGCCCAGTGTGCTAACAATTCTGCTAGCTCGCTATTTTGTTTCTGGTTATAATTAATACTCTGAATATGATAAAAAAAAAAAATGAATTTCTCAGAGCCCACAATTTGATATTAACCCTCCCAAAATAACCTCACTAGGAACAGCACACATTCCACACTACACAACTTGGCAAAAGGATAGCAATTTTAGGGGATCAGATTAGTCAATTAAATTGATTCAGTGCTCAAGCTTTTGATAGCATACTACATTCTTGGATATTGGTGACATTGTACATAAAAACAAATACAGGGGTTTTTGGAATGTAACACCTATGATACTAAAGCACACTGACTGGGAAATCATGGATAACTAACTAGATGTTGTCAAGGGCTACCTAGAAAAGAAATGTTTCATCGTCATCATCATCACCATCATTGTCGTCATCGTCATCATCATCATTTAACATATTTCCATGCTGGCATGGGTTAGACTTCCTAATCAATATATCCATCCCAACAAATGATAAAATATTTCTAAAGAGATGGAGAAATTATTTCACTCAAAAGGCTTTGTAATTCATGTCTGATAAATCACTTCTGCTAAAAGACAGTCGTGGTTTCTGTTGAAGGAAAACAACAAGTCAGATATTCACATTCAAATCTGACAAACATTTCAAAGTTGAGAAGATGCATTATTGTTTGGATTCTTACTCTTCTGCATGCACTTCATGAATTATTATTAATTCAGCAGACATCAGCATCCATCCGCAAAGATTTTATTATCTAATTTCTATAAACAAGAACATATACTTTTGTTAGATTCAATGGTCTAGTGAGATAACTTTGACTGCAGAGACACACAATGTGGTGAAAATCCTCTGGTGTTTCATAGTCCCTTTAACCAGTGAACTGTGTGCATTATGAGCATACACTTTGTAAAAGAAGGACATGTTCCCTGATTATGAAAAACAATAGCAATCAAATATTCACATTCCAATTTACCAGGATTAATTGAAAACAAACAGATACATTATTGCATGGATTCTTGCTGTTCTACTTGCACTCCATAAATCATTGTTTTGCAGACATGTGTATACATCAGCAAATGATTTGTTTGCTGATTCCTCTAAACAAGAGCTTGTGCTTTTATTAGATTCATTGGTCTAGCAAGGTAACTTCGACTGAGGAGATACAAAAGGTCCAAACTAAGCAATATCTCAAAGCTTCCTTACATTGGTAAATCATGTGTTATGATTATACATCATTTAAAGGGAGGAGGTATTCTCCATTGATCAGAACCAGCAATCAGATATTCATGTTCAAATCTGCCAGAACACATTAAGGGTGAATGTTAAGGAACATTGGACATGATTTAGACCTATGGCTAATAGTGACTTTTGTGTTGTGGTCAAGCTGATTAAACAAACAGTGACCTAGGATCGGAGAGTGTCCAAATAGACTTGCAAGTCTGTTTTTTTGACACACTCTGAAGGGCAGAGACCAACGTGAGAAAAGTGTCCAGTAGAAAGTGCTAAGACAAAAGGTGTGAGGTTGATGATATTGGGTAAAAAAGCTGGTTATATTTCATGGGGTACAACACACATAGAACAGAATGCTCCCAAAGAACTGACAAGATTAAACAAAAACAAAGGTAGCAAAATAATCCTTTTTGCCATAAGCAGAAGGCCTTTTTTATGAGCAGGACAAGTCCATTATATCGCCCCTAGTGAACAGCCGGTACCTATGTTATTGACCATGAAAGGATGAAAGGCAAAGTCAACCTCTGCAGAGTTTTAACTCAGAACATAAAGACAGACAAAATGCTGCTAAGAATTTTGCCTGGCAAGCTAATGATTCTGTCAGCTCACCCTCTTAAAGATAAGAAAAATAATGAAAATCAGTAGCACCAACAAAATGAAAAACCTCAGTTTCCTGGACACCAGTAGCTAAAATGCTGTGGATACCAAAAGGAAATTTTTGAAGCCCAGTATCACACATAGCTGAGCAAATGCTTCATCTTTTAACAATACCAACCTGTAGAATGAAACTTTCATTGTTTGATGAGGAAGAAATAGCTGCAAATGAAATTATAAAGGGATAAATAAGGAAAAAAAGACACAGAAAAGGTGACAAGATAAAAAAAACAGTGAAAACAAGTGAGAAGGAATAATCTCTTCTAAATGACAACAAAATCCCTCTGTAGGACAATTCACCATAAATTGAAAGTAGAACAGATAATAGACAAAATTATTGCATCTAAAGTGCTACAAACTCTCTGAAGAAGTTAGTATCAGATACACACACACACACACACACACGCACATGCACACACACACGCACACACACACACACGCACACACAGAGCCAATTAGCTTCAGTCTATGAACAACATGCAATGAGTAGACTGCTGATAAAATTAAGATATTATACTGAACTTAAAAACAAACATACTCATGATGTTGGTATTTTTCAGCAGCAAATACATTTAAAAAATGCTTAGTGTTGCATTTCCTTGCACTTAAAACAATGTGAGAAGTGATTATGTGAAGAAAGTTTATAGCACCAAAGGTGCATAATTTGTCACTTGACTGTTTGATTTTCTAAGAATGGTGTATCTTCATCCCCTTCAGTTTCTTTGTTATCTTTCTAAAGAGGCATTTTGTTGTCATTTAGAAGAAATTAATCCTTTTCACTCATTTTCATTGTTTTGTACCTTACTATTTTTTTCTGATTTTTCCTTCTTTCATCCCTTCATATTTTCATTTGCAGTTATTTCTTCTTCATCACATGATGAAAGTGTGATATTACAGGTCGGTTTGGTTAAAAGATAAGGTATTTGTGTTTTTCAGTTTGTGCTGATATCATATTTGATTTTAAGTTGATTAAGGAACTATGGCAATCTTGCGGGGATGAACATCAGTGCTCTTATCACTACAGAACTAATGCTAGTAGCAGTGTTCTACATGCTTTTTAGTTCAGTTTTACTTAGTTGATAATATTTCTGACATCTCTTACTTCTACATTCTGGTCATTTAGAACTGTTATGACAATAATGAAAGTTTCACATTGTCTACTAATATGATGTCCAATCATCTATGCTTAATCACTCTATCCATTGTGCATTAAAGTCCCATAGAATTTTAGTGTTGTTGTTCTCCAAGATTCGCTCTGTCTTGTGTTAATACCATTTGTCATATACTTCTAATCCATTGACCTTACAAAGGTTTCAGTGAAGACTTATGTTGTCATGGTAGGTTTTGTATTCTTGATGTGCATGCATCTCACACATGTTGACAATATGTGTCACAATCTCTACCTGTTTCTCACATCATCTTTTACAATCTTGTAGACAGATATCTTATGGCGAGGAAATTTGTTTCTCTCTTTAATTCTCTCATCCCTAGCCATCCCCATAATCTCAGTTTCCCTTTCAAATTTTCCAATGCAAGTCCATTGATCTCCAGCTTCCCATTCTCTCTTTCTTTACCCATTTTTTTGTATGAATCTTTGACTTCAATCTCCTCTTGTTATTCAAACTCAATGGCTGAGCAACATATTGAAACAAAACCTTGATGCTCTTTGCCAGATAAAAATCCAGCATTCGTCTTTTTGAAATAACCAATCAAGACCCTGCACTATATATTTTGGTCCATGTACATAAGTATAAATTTTGCTTTCAGATGGGGGGATTTGAATTTGTACAGTGTTTTCCATGTACAAGGGGGTACCTAAAAGAAACTGAAATTTTGCAATATCATTTTATTCAGTTATACATGTTTACACTCTTATCACCCTCAAAGTATTCTCCATTTGAAGCAATGCATCAGTTCAGACACGTTTTCCACAGTTTGAAGCAGTCCTGGAACTCTTGCAAAGTGATACCTTTTAATGCCTCCATTGTTTTGTTCTTCACTTCTTCCACATCTGCAAATTCCAAAGCACCAGCTTTTGTCACCAGTGCGGACCTTAAAAAAAAGGTCCAGATCAACTTCCAACTATTCTTTCAGTTCACGATACACATTCAGTTGTGACTGCTTTTGACCTTCTGTGAGCGAGAGAGGTACAAATTTTGTTGCAACTCTTTTCATTCGCAATTACCCACTCAAAATTCACTGGAAGGAGCTCCAGGACACACCAGTCATATCATCAAGTTTGTCTATTGTTCAGTGATGGTCCTCCAAGATCAATTCATGAATTTTCATGTTTTCATTCATTTAGGAGGTTGATGGATGCCCTGAATGAGGTTGGTCTTCAAGCAACAAGTGACCATTCCTAAAGTATGGAAGCCACTCATAAACTTGTGTTTTGCTCATGGCAGCATCCTTGTAAGCTGTCAGAAGCATGGCAGCTGTTTTGGCCACCATTTTCTCCAGCAGAAACAGAATTTCATGGAAGCACACTGTTCCTTCATTTCAGCCACTGCAAAAATCGACAAACAGGGGGTATCAAATTATTGGATCAAGTGATGAAAGTTACGGAGAGGGTCATAGCCCAACTAATTAGGAAGAGAGTTAGCCTAGATGAGATACAGTTTGGTTTTGTGTCAGACAGAAGCACCACTGATGCTATATTTCTGGTTAGACAACTGCAGGAGAAATATCTAGACAAAGATAAACCTCTGTACATGGCTTTTGTTGACTTGGAGAAAGCCTTTGATAGGGTCCCCCAATCCCTTATCTGGTGGTCAATGTGGAAACTGGGGATAGACGAGAGGCTGGTAAGAGCTGTACAAGCTTTGTACAGGGATGCTGTCAGTAAGGTGAGGGTTGGCAACGAGTATAGGGAAGAATTCCAAGTAGAAGTAGGGGTTAACCAGAGGAATTCAAGACAAGCTGCTCCTCTTTGCTGATGACCTTGCTCTAATAGCCAAGTCAGTGCAGAACTAGAGACGAAGCTTAGGTGTGGATGCAAGGTCTAGAATTGAAGGGCCTTAGGGTTAACCTAGCAAAAGCCAAAGTCTTAGTAAGTAGGAAGGCTGTCAAATCACAATCCCCTTTTAGTGTGTTCAGCAAAAAAATAAACGCATGTGCAAGAAGACAATCATCAATGTCAAAAACAGAGGTTTGTATGGAAACTAGCTACAATACTCATGTCTGCTGATATCAGATAGTTTCTCTTCAGTGAAACGAGGAATATATTACAATGATATGTAGTGTGAAATTTATCCACTTGCAAGAAACCAAAGAAATAAATAATTTTGTATCTCACTTTTTTTTTTCTTTTTTCTGTATTAATATGCATTTAAAACCTGCATATGGTCCTGCTCGATCTGTAGAAAACATGTGTGTAGAAACTCCATATGATGTACCCGATGTAAGCTATGGACACATAAAAGGTGCAGCAATATCAAAGGGAGGTTAACTGGGAAAATAGCTTTTTTGTGTGGCAAATGCACAGGGGCAATAAACACTGAAGATATACAGAAAATAGATTCCATCACATGCCAGGGGAAGAAGCTAGAAGTAGTTAACAGCTTCCGCTACCTAGTCTGTAGTGGGGGTGGTTGCTCTGAGAGTGTAGCAGCTAGAATAAGAATAGCTTGGGCAAAGTTCAGGGAGATCCTGGCAACTAAGGGCCTTTCGCTCAGGGTGAAAGGTAGACTGTATGATGCATGTGTGTGAACTGCTATCTTACACGGCAGTGAAACATGGGCCATGACTGCTGAGGACATGTGTAGGCTTGAAAGAAATGAAGCTAGTATGATCTGCTGGATGTGATCAATGCCAGGCCCGCTTGACTGGCACCTCTGTTAGTGGCACTTAAAAAGCACCCACTACCCTGTCAGAGTGATTGGCATTAGGAAGGGCATCCAGCTGTAGAAACATTGCCAGATCAGACTGGACCCTGGTGCAGCCGCTGGTGCTCCAGACCTCAGACAAACCGTCCAACCCATGCCAGCATGGAAAACGGACGTTAAACGATTATTATTATTATTATTATTATTATTATTATTATTATTATTATTATTACCATTATAATATTCATCATCATCATCAGTATTTTTTGTGTTATTATTATTGGTGTTTTCCTTGTAAATATTTTTTGAGGCTATTTACTTAACCTTATTCTCCATTATTTTTACTAAAGCTGATAATGTTGTTGTCATTGTTGTTGATATAACAAATTTTTTCCATTATTTACTTTACTTAGTTGGATTTGTCTTTCATTGTTTGGTTTAAATCATAACCTTATAAATAATTGTATCACAACCACAAATTAGTTAGCAGATGATTTAAAAACAAAAATAGAATCAAAAATATATATACATACATATATATATATATATATATATATATATATATATA
>NC_068983.1:79177659-79179120 GCF_001194135.2 Octopus bimaculoides
GTGTGAAATTTATCCACTTGCAAGAAACCAAAGAAATAAATAATTTTGTATCTCACTTTTTTTTTTTCTTTTTTCTGTATTAATATGCATTTAAAACCTTTAGACGAGAGATGTCGAGTTGTTGAGTTTCACAGTCAGTGATGATCTGTTCCCATAATAATATCTAATGGGCACAGGAGTGGCTGTGTGGTAAGAAGTTTCTTCCCAACCACATGGTTCCAGGTTCAGTCCCACTGCATTGTGCCTTGGGTAAGTATTTTCTACTATAGCCTTGTCAGTGGGTTCAGTACACAGAAATTGAAGGATGCTTGTCATATGTGTGTGTGTGTGTGTGTGTGTGTGTGTGTGCATGTGTGTGTGTGTGTGTGCGTGTGTATGTATGTACGTATGTATATGTATATACATACTATATTTTGGGACACAAAGGTGCACCCCAATTTTGGAAGGCCTAATCTACCAAAAAAAACTGCTATCAACCCCATTTCTCCTAGTTGAATGTCTCACACATTTTTGTGTATAGGAACCATAAAAATTTTGACTGGTGCCCTTTGGTAAGCTATTATACAAGGGGTGTTCATTAAAGATTTCTTCTGACCTACTTCCCAAAGACTAGGATAAACAAAACTTGGCATAATTATTAGTCCTTCTCGACATAGCCACCACTAATGGTGACACACTTCTCCCATTGCTTTATGCAGCTGTGAAGACCTCATCTGTAGAAGTCAGTAGGTTGTGTCTGAACCAAGACTTCACCTTCGAAATAAGTTCATCATCATCTGAAAAGTGCTTTCCCTTCAAAAAAGACTTCATGGTTGGAAAGAGGTGGAAGTCAGATGGTACGAGGTTAGGAGAGTAAGGGAGATAAGGAAGGATTTCATAGCTGCAGGAGTCTGCTTTCATCTGGGCAACATGCACATTGTGAACTGGGGCATTGTCTTGGAGGAGGTAGACCCCTTTGGTTAGCACATCATGCCTCTCTGCTTTGATGTTGTCCCTCAATTTCTAAAGTAGAGAAGCATAGTATGTCTTGTTAAGTCTGGTGCCCTTTCTCAGAAAATCTATCATCACTATTCTGTGCTGGTCCCAAACAACTGTTAGTATCACCTTGCCTGCCGAGGGCTGGACACGAGGGTTGTCACCAGTACTGTCCATCATTAATAATATTAACCAAGTCTACCCAATGCCTGACCTTCAGAATATAAGGCACAGAGGAGCTTTTGTGGGAAATTTCAGGGTAAAAAAGTACACTCTATATACTGGAAAATATGGCATATACACTCAAAATGAGGAGTGGATAGACAGCCAACAGCTGATGAAGGGTTATTCTTTGTGTTACTTGTCCTGTTTTCCATTTATTTCTCTCATTGTTTGCGTATTGAACTCATTTGTTTTCGTATTTCATGTTGTTTACTGTTGGTGACGTCCTGTACCCATATATGCATGTGTGTGCGTGTGTTTATA
>NC_068983.1:79180333-79191818 GCF_001194135.2 Octopus bimaculoides
TATATATATATATATATATATATATATATATATATATATATATATGTCTGTATGTATGTATGTATGTATATACATCTAAACACATGTGTGAAGTCCACGATGGAATATTGCTCTTGCATCTGATATACCACTGTTGCTACATACACAAATATCAAGGACCAAATCTGCAAAAAGCTATCTCGGCTCTCTCACGGACACCAACCTTAATCTCACAAATGCACTGTCTTCTCACAAGACATTTTGTTTGAAGTTCTACAATTTCTACTATTTTGTTTTTGTTATAATGATTTCCAATTTTAGGCATTTGACTCCACATATTGGGGTTAACTATATCAACCCTCGTACAGTAAACTATATCAACCTTTGTACTTATTTTATAAACTATTGGCAATGCCATGTGGAATTTTGTATGATGTGAATTCAAAATCATTTTTTAATGTCTGTTGTCCATGCTGGCATGGGTTGGACAGTTTGACCAGAGCTGGCAAGCAGGGTGTGACACCAGATTCCAGTCTAATTTGGCATGGTTTCTATAGCTGGATGCCCTTCTTAATGCCAACCATTTTACAGAGTGTGCTGGGTGCAGGGACTACATGGGCACTTTTATGTGGTGCAGCACAGATGCTTTTACATGGTACTGCATGGATGCTTTTATGTAGCACCACATGGGTGCTTTTATGTGGCACCACGTGGGCACTGCCATGAGTGCTTTACACCACTAGAGGGATCAAGTTTAAGACTTCTGCTATGAGGTACTGCAACATAGTCAATCTATCACTCCACCAATTCTACCACCCTAGTTTTCTTTTCACAATAACAACAACAATAATAATAATCTTTTCTATTATAGGTACAAGTCCTACATTTGGTGGGATGGGGGGCAGTTGATTACATCAACCCCAGTGCTCAACTGTTACTTATTTTATTGACCCCAGAAGGATGATACGTGAAGTCGACCATAGCAGAATTTGAACTCAGAATATAAAGACAGATGAAATAACACTGAGCATTCTGTTCAGAATGCTAACGATTTTGCTTGCTCACAGCCTTCATAGTAATAATGATAATAATAAATTTGAATGTCAAGACAGATACAGAAGACCAGTGGCTGTGGATGAGGAGGAGTGACCTGAAGATAGACACAGAAGCACTAATATGCACAGCTCAAGAACAAGCATTAAGGACTGACTATGTGAAGTGCAGAATCAGCAACACTACTGACAACGACAAATGCAGAATGTGTGGTGAGAGGAGTGAAACAGCATGGCACATCATTAATGAATACCTGAAATTGGCACAACACAAATCCAAAAGATGACATGACAATATGACAAGAATGATCCATTGGGAGCTCTATGGCCTACAAAGAACAAAGACATGATATGAGCAAACCCCAGAAGGAGTCACTGAGAATATAAATTGCAAAATCCTGTGGGATGCAATGATTCAGTGTGACATCGAAAACTGGACATTGCCTGTGGTGAATAAAAAAAAAAGAATATGCATAATTGACATAGCATACCCCTGTGACAACAGGATCAACGAGAAAGAAGAAACGGTAAAGAATTCTGATGATTTGAAGTGGGAAATATAAAGGTTGTGGTTAATGAGGAGAGCAGACATGATACCAATAGTAATTGACACACTTGGAAGTATCAGCACTCTACCAACATGGCTCAAAAAGATTGGCACAAATGTAAAGGTAGAACACCTACAAACATCAGCATTACATGGAACTGCAAGAATTCTTCACAGAGTTCTTGAAGCATGACCAGTAAATAAGTGTCACCTTAGTCTGCTGGCTGTGGGCACCTGACACTTTTCGTCATACGCAGCAAAATAAACTGTGAGTTTTCATCAAATAATAATAATAATCCTTTCTAATATATACACAAAGCCTGCAATGTTGTGGGAGGTACTACTCAATTACATCACCTCCAAGCAATTTCTAACACAGGCACCCATAATTTGTGTGAAGGTCAGTATAGTTATTATAAAGTGTTATGCAACCTTTTCTCTATCATGGCCCTCAATATCGTGTTATATTACCCATAGCCTACCCAATGTCAATTAGATAAGACCAAAATTCAATAATAATTTTAAAAAATGCTAATGCAACAAGTAATATACAGATTGGTATATTATTGGTATTGTTTTTAGTACAGAAGGCAAAATATCTTGCAATATTTGTTCTAGTTTGGACAGCAAACTAGCAGAGTCATTAGCATGCTGGACAAAATGCTTAGCAGCATTTTGTCTGTCTTTATGTTCTGAGTTCTTAGTAGGTAAACTGAATTTGTCACAATCACCTGGTTTTACATCATCACCTGGTCCTTGGATGCCTTTAAGGAAGGTCGTTCTGTTACAAATATTCAAGCTAAGACTCTGATTTGAAGATAACTTCCTCTGTTTCCCAACAATTTCTGAGGTCTTGGAAAAAAGGATCATGGGTACTGCTCTTTCTTCTCAGAATAATATTTGGTGGCTTCCGTTTTCCCTGGTGTCTAGCATGCAAGGTGTTACAATGAATTTTCTTTATTCCTTGATATACAGATTTTGCAATGGAGCCCTAAAAACTTTGTGTAGCTCACTTCTGAATCATACAATCCACCTTGTGTTGTAGTTGATTATTGTATTTGCCCTGTATAAGACATACTCTCACATATGACAAACCTCTACAGATTGTGGAAAAAGAAAAACAAATTTAACGTTTCATCTTACTCTCATACACTTGTTATCTCATACATAATACAGTTGCATTATACGCATGGCAATTCTTTGTTAGATTTAAGAATAAAAAATAGCACATCCTGTATACTGATAAATAATGGTAGAACATGCCTAGTGCTTGACTGGTACTAATTTCATCAACCTGGAAATATAAAAGGCTAAGATATATAACTAAATAGCTAAAGATATTTCATCCAACTATCTCCTGATTCTTCCATGCCAGCTTTATGGATGTTAAATTTCAGCTTATCAGAATCTCTCCCTAATCTGCAATTCTATCTGCAGTCCATAATGAGTATCTTGAGTGGTTAAAGAACAATATTTATGGCAGAATAGTCATGGTGAATATTGGAAATACAAGGAAACAAGCTTGCGAGAAAAAGCATTGGAATAATTCGCTAAAGCAAATTAGGTAGATTTTATCTGCTGTCCTAAACAGCTGTATTTGTTACAGATTGCCTACTAGAAATCTGGTTATAACCCCTTCCCACTTGCTCATTGTCGGTAATGATATTACTGGCCTTCACAAGAATTTAGTAATGGATCCAGTATGATGGACACAACAATACAGTCAATAGAATAAATACTGATAATATTATTTGAGTTGAGTCAATTCTTCTGGATAATAAAGCTTTCAGCTTAAGAAGGTAACATTATTAAATCAATATTACTGATATTTGTTAATTTGTGGGGACAGAGATAGTCAGAGAGAGAGAAACACAGAGAGAGAGAGACAGAGAGAAGAGTCTTTGTTAGGAACGTGTGGTGATACTTTGTAGGTTTTCATTGACAATATTGATTTCTTACATGAGCACAGATTTTTAAGGTAGAGGTAATGAGAAGGTGGGTGTGACAGTCATGCTTCTCTCAATAATATTACTATGTACATGTTATGACATGGTTACAAGTGGGAATTGAAACTACGTATATTGCAGACTTGGTTAGCTGGTATATCACTTGTATATGATTGTAAATAATGATTTCTTTTTTTAGTTTTGTGATGATAGAAGACTATATATTCTAAGTTGGGGATATAGACAATTGATTTCAATTAATTATATGAATGGCATTAATGTTATTGTCCTAAAGAGCCAATGAGCTAATGAGAAAACCTCTGTGAAGCTGCTTACTCTACAAGAAACAGCAGCCAAATTTTCCATAAATCATGTCTAATTGAATACGTTAGATTATGTAGTTTTGCATAATCTTTCAATGATGAATCAATTTGCAAACGGAGGATCTAGTTCAAAACGGGGGCACCAGTATTTTTTTAACGAAACACTAACGAAACACTTTGAAACTTGGGACACGGTAGAATGTGTCATATAAAACATCTTTTACTCTTAGTCTTCTTAACAAAAAACGTACATCGCAAGTTATTCCATATTAAAGTTGTCGTATTTCTGTAATTTCAACCAATCACTGACGTCTATTCAGCTGTATACTGCTGGCCGGTCATAAAAATGTTATTTCCTGTGACATATTTCATCCGGTTTAATCGTAATTTATACGCATATATTGTTTATATAATAAATTACGCTGTGCGTATCTATGTGTGTAACAATTTTAGAGTTCGGATTCTAGAGTTAGGGTTAGGGTTAACAGTCTAGTTAGGGTTAGGGTTAGGGGATTAATACGATATACACCGTTACAGCGCTAACTGTTTTCAACTGAATAGACTTCAGTGATTAGTAGAAATTATCGAAATAAGACAATTTTTTACATGAAATAAATTCGAATACAAACATTTTTTTCTGTTCTATAACACAAAATAGATAAGTATACGAAGTTTGAAAGTCTTTCGGTACCAAAAACACTACATAAAACATAAATGAAAACTGGTGCCCCCGTTTTGAACAAGATCCCAAACGGAATACCATGGGTTAAACAGCAACAGCAGCAACAGCACATAAAAGGATAAAAAGTAAAAGAAATCCAGAAAGGTTTCAACTTACAATGTAGAGTAACAAAAATATTATAAAGCACTTCGATATTTTACAGTATCTGATGCCACCACCTTATTTTTTTTATGCTCCCTTTTAAAGCCTAACCAGGCTCATGGGCCTGGTTTCCCTGTTTCTATGGCGTATTTGTTCCCCCCACCTCAGTTGGACGGGACGCCAGTCCATCGCAGCTTTACTCAAGAAACAGGAAGAAAGTGTGAAGAAAGTTGGGGCGAAAGAGTACAACAGGGGTCACCACCACCCATCGGCAGAGCCTTGTGGAGCTTTAGGTGTTTTCGTTCAATAAACACACACGACGCCTGGTCTGGGAATCGAAACCGCGATCCTCCGACAGCGAGTCCGGTGCCTTGACCACTGGGCCATTGCACCTCCACACCACCTTACATTACACATAGCAATTCCAGTAGAAATTCTGTTTTATAAATGTTTATATTTCTATTTTGATGTATAAATTTATAACTTTTCAAAATATTGTTTCATTGTTAAAAACTTAGATTATGTCATGAATGACATTTCATAGTATAGGTTGTTGACCGTGTTACACTCGAAGTTGCTTTGTTACGGTGAATATTTGGATTATGTCTTCGTTTTCCTTCCATAGTTTTCAGCTTGTTGAAAGCTTAACACTCATTTGTTCTAATTTGTTAAAACTTTCGATTATGTCTTTAAATTCATCCTTTTGTTAATATATTTCTGTTGAAATATGTTGCTTTTGCTTCAATTAATCTTGAAAATAATGAAGAATTTAGTAGGAAAATAACTTCAGCATTATTAAGCTGGTGTTTAGAGCAGAAATTAACATGAAATTTTCACAGAATATTTAAATGCCAATCATTTTAAAACAGGAAGTTTGTACCAGGTTGATCTAGGTGGGTCGGTATCAAAAGAAAGGTTTATTGAAAGCCTTACATTTAAATACTTCATGACAAGAAGACTGGCTTTGAAAGAAAGTCTAAAATTTATAGAAGAGAGGTTTTAACTCGCTTCTTGACTACGTTATAAACCCTCAGATGTAGGCAAAGTCGTTCCGAACGAATTGATCCCCGAGGGGGAATGCAAGGCATATATTATATCTGGGCCAGGAAATTTATTGCTAGGATTTCAGAAAACGTTTAGTTGTATGCGCGTGTGTGTGTGTGTGTGTGTGTGTGTGTGTGTGTGTGTGTGTGTGCGTATGTGTATGCATGTGTGTTAACTGAAAGATCATTCAAAACATTTAAGTAAAGTGTAGTGAGGTCTAGAACCGAAACCATATAGCTTTAGTAACCAGGATTAGCTCACACTTAAGTCCGGCGATGAGTCCTGTCAGAATATCACCCCATATTAGAGAATGTTCTATTTTGTTCCAGTAGTTCCCGCGCATTTGCGATTATATAAACAACAACGCACGTAAACAAATGGGAGTAACGCACTTGAGAAACATAAGCAACAAGCCCTTCAAATCGACAAGTTTCCTTGGCTGAATCTCAGCCCCGAGTTAAAAGTGTTCTTCGACAAGAA
The DNA here is from genome assembly GCF_001194135.2 of Octopus bimaculoides. Classification (NCBI taxonomy): domain Eukaryota; kingdom Metazoa; phylum Mollusca; class Cephalopoda; order Octopoda; family Octopodidae; genus Octopus; species Octopus bimaculoides. The sequence continues at coordinate 79,186,528 of NC_068983.1, forward strand.
TGGATAGAGTATTACTCCCTCCTCACACGTGAAACTTAATGCCTTATGTTAGTAATGTAGTTAAAAATTTGATTAATTCTAGCACACTACTCTATATTACTGGCAAGCACCAATGTAAAGATGTAAATATTGTAATGTACTTCGATAACAATAAATGTTGATTAAAAAACGATGACTTTGGTTTTTCACTCGGACAACACACAGTTCATCATCATACCAATATATCAAGACCCATTCGAACCTTATATTACAATGGCGACCGCGACGTTCAGCAAGCCAAAAAAACAACGAACCTAACTTGTGACGTTCAGCCAGCACAGTATTGTTAACCATTGACATGCCACTACACAACTTGCACTTTGCCGGAAAAAAAGCTTCCACACTGGAAACTTCGACGCTAGAAATGACAGTCAACTCAAGCCACGTTCACGATCGCCGCTTTGCCAGCCAGTGAATCGATGGCTAGTCTGCGCGAAATGGCAGTTAATACCAAAAATCATTGACGAAGAAATTTTATGTAATATTTTGTTCTCATTCATGATAGCGAAACAAAATTCATTCATAGCTTTTTGAGTGTGGTTGCAGAAACAATCAAGACCCATCTGACTTTATGCAACAAAAGTCACGCGTTTACTTTTCAAGGAAAAAGTTAACACATATATTTCTTAATAGCTGCGTCAAAGTATAAGATGATATTATCCTTGGTTCATTCATGATCTTCAAGAAAAGAAAAGAGGTTATCCAAGAACTGGAGATTTTGGCCCAAATGCTTAGATCAAAGTGTCTTCTGCAATGTAGAGATTCCCGCATTGGCTTCGAATCTAATCGATAGATTAATTCTACTGTCCAAAAGAAAATCTAGCATTCTTATTTTTCAAAAGGGTCTCTAAAAAAACTTTGTACACTATAATAAAATTCTTCTGAGTCTTTACCGAGTTATATTTGAACTCAAGACATTCTATCAAAATTAAATACAAGTTACTTAACCCAATAGTTTTTTTTATATTTCTTCCAACTCTACTGCAATAATAGTAGTTTCTGGTTTAGGGACAAGGACTAGCGTAGCTAGAGTGTGTGCCGCCCGGGGTGACCTTTCCGTTCGCCGCCCTTGGACTCCACAGAAAAATTATATATTGCCTACAGCTGACCCAAAAGTACCACACCTTTAAAAGTCCCGCCCGGGCGGACCGCTTCTACCGCCCCACCCCTAGCTACGCCAATGGGCACAAAGCCAGTAACTCTAAGGGGAGAAGTTAGTGGATACCATCAACCCCAGTACTCGACTTTCTTTTATCAACTTTTTTAATCGATTACACCGATCGTAATACCTCCTCCCTCAACCCCGTAAGGATAAAAGGTAAAATCGACCTCAGCAGAATTCTAACTCAGAACATAAAGACAGACAAAGTGCATCCAAACATTTTGTCCGCCTTATCTTTATTTGTAAGTTAGGCACAAAGCCTCAAATTTTGTGGAAGGGGCCACAGTTGATTTAAGTCAACCCAAGAACTTAACTGGTACCTTATTTCATCGATTCCTGAAAGATAAAATAGTAAAATCAAATCTCGTGAAATTAAATTACATTTTGCTTAAACGTCACCAAGAACACAACTAAATCTGAAAATAGACGCCCTTTTTTTAATGATAATGATTTTAAAATAAGGCAAGAGGTTACAAATTCGGAGGATGAGGTGGGGTTCTACTTGTTTTAAGTGATCTCACTACTTGACTAATTATTTTTTAAGTGCCCCTCTCGTGATAATGAAAACAAAGTCAACCTCACTAACAGGTTTTGAACTCAAACGCAAATATATATGACTAAATAATGGTCTTAAATTTTGGAACAAGGAGGCAAGTATGAGGGTAGGGGTTTCATTCATCTTTCGACGTGGTTGAACAACCAATCCCAACCAATCAGCATTCCCATTAGGGGCTGTACTAATTATCCTTTCGATCATTGAATACAAAACGTGGCTAACGAGATTTCTGTTCGAGTCAGGCCCGTCACCAGATTTTAGTGCCGGGAGTGCGGGATCTTCAGAATATTCTTGGTGGTCACTAATATGTAATAATGTTAAAGTGGAATTTCGAAATAAGTGTATCACTGTAAGTGAAGGTGCGTGGCTTAGTGGTTTGAGTATTCGGCTCGTGATAGCAAAGTCGTGAGTTCAATTCCCGGCGATGTGGGGTGTCCTTGAGCAAGACAGTTTATTTCACGTTGCTTCAGTCTACTCAGCTGGCAAAAATGAGTAATACCTGTATATTTAAAGGGTCAGCCTTTAACCACGCTGAATCACACTGAGAACTACGTTAAGGGTCCACGTGTCCGCGTCGTGCTCATCCACATGCACGTTAATTTCAAGAGCAGGCTGTTCCGTTGATCGGATCAACTGGAACTCTTGCCATCGTAACCGATAGAGTGCCAGAGTATCACTGTAAATCTGAATAGTGAGGGGGGGGGTAGTGCCGTCCAGTGCAGCCTCTTAGCTACGGACATGGTTCGTGTGATTTTTCCTGAGTCATCATTTCACCCTCGTCACAAGGTTACATATCCATTTATAGCTGAATGAACTGGAGCGAACGTGATATGAAGTGTTTTGCTCAAGAACACAGCGCACAGCCGGTCTGGGAATTGAAACTATGATCTCACAATCGTGAGAGCAACACTTTAATCATGAGCCTTCACACGTTAGTCGATAGCATCAACTGGTACTTTTGTTTATCGGCCTTGGAGGGATAGAAGACAATTTGAACTCAGAACGTAATGAGTCTAAAGGAATAACGATGCGCGTGTATTCAGACGTTCTGATGAATCTGCTTAACCCCGGGGCGACCCTGATAAAGCAGAATTATAATCAAAAGTATAACAGCCGGGACTATCTCGTTTCTTTTTTTCCTTGCTGGCAATCTAGGACCTCATTCAAAGTGTCTTCTTTTAAAGGCAATAGGATATGTAATTTTGGGGAAATTTGGATCTATTTCTAGCTGGTCCAGCGACCACGTAGAGACTCCTGCGTTGGTATCCCTGCTGTTTTACTAATTCCGTTTAATATATTCCTTGTAAGAAATAAATGTTATATATAACTGAATTAATACTAATACATTACCGGTATCTTATTGATTTACTGGAAACAACTGTTAGTGCTTTCCTACATTCTCAACTGCAACAACAGTTTTAAGTATTCCTTCAATTTACACATTACCGTCTTGAAAAGATGAGAGAAATATTGTCTTAGATACACATTGTCTGAGAGAGAACCAGGTAGTCATAACTTGATGAGAACTCCATTAGTCATAGACTTGTTCAATCGCAATTGACTTGGGTTTACATAGCAGCATTTTGTTTGTTTTTTTGTTTTTCTTTTGCAGGGATATAGTGTTGGCCGGGACCGGTCCTAGGGTTGCTGGCGCCCCGGGCAAGTTGAACTTCGGCGTATACAAGCTGATGGTCGTGGAAATTTCCTTGTTTTCGTCATGCCCTCCTTGATATCCCTTAGCACATGGCACCCCGGGCGACTACCCGAGTTGCCGGTACCTTCAGCCGGCCCTGGTGTTGGCTGCTCATAACGAAATCATAAATAATAGCCGAGACGCCGCATGTTTCCCTTCCCTTCTCGAGCTAGCGAGGCCAGACCGAGGGATCGGTAAAAGGCCTGACGATATGACAATTTTCCCGTTCCGTGGAGGTAGGCTTCTTCTCATCTGGGATTCCGCATGTGACACCTTCTCCAGCAGCTACTTGGCGTGTTCAGCTACCAGCCCAGGCTCCGCTGCTTGTCAGGCTGAGAAATACTAACTGTCAAAGTATCAGTCACTTTCTCTCAGATTTATGGTCGGGCCTGTGACAGTGGAAACCTCCGGGACTCTCGGGCCCCGGACTATATCTCTGCTCACCGCTTTCGGTCGGAGATGGCTATTCACCAGTGCGAGTCCCGTGAGTCAGAGTGACTGTTCTAACGCGTCTCTCTCGCCATCTTCTGGGGCAACGCCTTTTCCATTTTGTCTGTTGGGACCATGAGACGGTCTGAATTACAAGAAATCGAGGGAATCTAAGAATTTCGTAGCTTACTACACGAGCAACAACATAATGCTTGTTTATATGTTGCATAGCTGGAGGTTCAAGCAGCAGCAGCAAGGTTGCACTCTTATTTTAAAATTTAAAATGATATTGTAATAAAAATCTTGGTTTCGAGAAAATTCGTTCGCTTTAATTTCTTATATTTTCTTACGTAATTTTCTACATCAAATAATATATTTACATCTCCAACTTTACAGATGATTCTTCTTATTACTGTCACTCTTACGAAGATTGTTTTCTATTATATGTATTATACACATTGTCAGTAATTATTATTTTCACTCGACGGCGAATAGATACAATCGTTAGCACGTCTGGACAAATAGCTTAACGGTATTTCTCACGTTCTGAGAACGACTCACTAGCGTAGCTAGGAGATGGGGTGGGGGCGTCCTTTTAAAGGGGCACCACTTTTAGGTCTGCTGTAGGCAATATATGATTTTTGTGTGGGGGGTCCGGGGGCTACAAACGGAAGGGCCGCCCCGGGCGGCACACACTCTAGCTACGCTAGTGGATCGATTTTACTTTACATCATCCTTTCAGAGTCGATTGATCTAATCGACTAGTGCCCACCATCAAAATGCCAGCCTTGTGTTTATAGTAGAAAGAATTGCTATTTTTACAAAAGACAACGAACTAGAAGAATCGGTTACACGTCGGACAAGATGCTTAGCAGCATTTCTTACGGGTCGTCACTTTCTGAGTTCAAATGTCGCCGAGGTCAACTTGCCTTTTGGGGTCAATAAAATAAAGTACCAGCGAATCACTGGAGTCAATGAAATCAACTAAGCCCCTCTTTTAGAATCAGCTGGCGATTTTGTGCCAAAGCTTGAAACAATTGTTTCTGCTACCAGGATTGTAGTCTACTGGACCCATGAATATCTGACAGGTTACTTCCTGGGGAGAAAAAAAAAAAAAGAACTCCCTACTTTTGTCGGGGTTCTTCGGGGTCTCGAAAGCAGTCTTGGTCCGTCTTGTAAAATTTTCCTCTCGGAGGACCAAGGGTGTCTCTACGGCAGTCACTCGACTTGCTAGCTTGCTGGAAATAACATCCAAATAACCCTCAAATCATAACAAAACTCATTTGCGTAGAGTAGCTTCCCCCCACCCTTTCATTAAACGAAACGTACCTTCGACAAGCCACTGCTCTAATAGTTTTCTTCTTCTAGCTTGCTTACCAACCACATAGTTCCGGGTTCAGTCCCACTGCGTG
>NC_068983.1:79191931-79194663 GCF_001194135.2 Octopus bimaculoides
TGTGTGTGTGTGTGTGTGTGTGTGTGTGTGTGTTTGCGCGTCTGTGTTTGTCCCCCTAGCATTGCTTGACAAACGATGCTGGTGTGTTTATGTCCCCGTCACTTAGCGGTTCGGCAAAAGAAACCGATAGAATAAGTACTAGGCTTACAAAGAATAAGCCCCGGGGTCGATTTGCTCGACTAAAGGCGGTGCTCCAGCATGGCCGCAGTCAAATGACTGAAACAAGTAAAAGAGTATGGTTTAAGAAACCCTCCCCCCCTAAAAAAAACACTGTAAGGTGTCTGTATTACGGCCTTTGAAAAATAATACGAGTGGTCAAGGCCGGAATGCCTTTGATCTCAGGACTGCTTGAACAGAGATACGGGCGTCATTCAACAATAACAATACTTATCTTAGGACCTAATTAGAATTCGCTCTGGCGCCGATTAGGTTTCTTTTTTCTGTTATCCTTCCTATGAAAAGCAATTAAGTACTAGTAATACACAACTAATACTAGACAAGTAGATTGACTGAATTTCTTTAGAGCAAAGCTCTCTCTTTTCTTCCTTCCTTCCTTCTTTGCATTGCTTATCTCAAATTATCAAAATGCTACTAAAGAATGCGTAGGCTTCGAAACAGTAACCTTTTCGTATTTGCAGCACGCGCCTTATCGTCTAATAGAGTTGTTTGTTGTTGGTGGAATGAACACGGAAATAAACCAAAAGTAGAAAACAAACAAGTGTCAGTAGCGATGTGTGATAGTGAACGATGCTTGGTAAGGGTGGCAGTAATAACAGGAGTCAGCTGTAAAGTTGGAAGCTGTTAGTGGCAGTTGTGGAATAGGAGACGGGAGAAGTGGTGGCAGCAGTAGTATAAGAGATAGAGGTACTGGCGGGGACGACAGAAGCATTAGCAGTAACGATAGATTGTATAAGGGTTGCTGGTGACTGTTGTTTAGCCCCAGAGCAAAACGTCTGTTCAAAGGCATTCTAGCCATGATCATCCCGTCTTGTTTTTAGACAAAGCATATCCAACATTACACTGTCCAGTGTTTCGCAGAAAAAGAAAAGAAAAAAAAAACGGTGTGATTTGAATTTGAGGAAGACTTGGTTGCTATTTCTAGCAGGTTGAGTGACTGCTTGCGAGCTTTCTGTTTTGACTTGTTGTGGGTGACTATGTCGGGAGATGGTTGTGGTGGTGTCAGCGGCGCAGATATATTTCGTTGTTGTTTAGCATCAGGTCATCTCTGGTCAAATAGACATGTGATCAAAAGCATTTCAGCTGATTGTCTCGTCTCTGTAGGGGTTATATAAAAACTACGTTATATAACGCATACTTATCCCTTTTTGACAGTACGGGTATGATATGAGGGAGGTTTGGTAGTTATTATTAGAAGGTCGAACGACCACATAAAGATTTCCTTCATTAGTTCTTGATAGATTTCGCAGTGTTGTAGGCCGCATAAGGATTGTTGGTGTTTAGCCCTGAGGTAACGCTAAGTAAACCTATGATGAAAGGAATTGTAACCATCCCATGTTTTCATCAGTGTGTATTGAGAACTACACAATATATCTTCCCCTTATTTCTAAGGCATCAGGGTCTGGTTTGAGAGAAATCTGGATGCTATTTACATTAGTTGATTTTATTGTTTATCCCTAAATAGCTCTGATCCAACAAAACTATGATTAAAAAAAGCATTCCAACGAGGCCCTTCCGTTTTCTAACTTTTTTCTTTTACGGATATGGAGGACAGGACTACATTAACTAAAGTGACCTTTCTTTAAGACGGTAATATGCAATATTTGAGGGAAATTTGGCTGCTATTACCATTAATTAATGCAAACAGCTAGATACCCTCATTAACCTGTCATATTAAAAAGGAGAGGTAATCGGAGGCGTGTCATTGTTAACCCAAGAAATTCGCTTCGGTTGTGATCATTCCGCTTTATTTTCGACTAGAATGCATCTAGGATCACAGTCTCAAGTGTGTCTTTTTTCAGAGCGTAGAGGGTGAGATTTAAGAAAGATCTGATGCCTATTTCCAACAGATCGACGCATGAAGGTTCCCTCGCTGACTCATATTTGTGATGTCGGTGTCGTCGAAGTCCTGGTCAGCTCGGAACAAGAAATATTTATGACCAAAGGCATTCGTCATTCTTTATTTTTCTGTCTAATTGTAGGACAACATAATTCAATGCCTCTTTTTTCTCTTAAGACGGTACGTTGAAATTTGAAGGAGACTTGACTGTTCTTTCTTGTAAGCCGAACAATAGTGAGTGTGGAGTTCCATCTCGTTGGCTTGTAATGTTGCTCTGTTAGTGACGGCGGCAGTGAATAAGTTATGTTAGGTGGAGAGATAAAGTTGGTAAGCCAGCGTAGGAATAATGGTAAGTAACGACAGATGATAGAAGCGGGACAGAAAGAGAGGGAAATATTGCAACAAAATGTGAAAGGAGATCAGTTATTTGCTGTGGTTGTTTAACACCATCACAAAACTATGATTGAGCAGATCTATAAACAATGTCCTTCCAGCGATGACCATCCATCCATCGATCTATTTCCAAGGCATTGCATAATGAGGATTTCAGGGTGTGATATGGGTGAGTCTGAACTGTCGTTTCCCTTCCCGGAAACCGAAAATGATTATCAGTTTCCGTGCTCTCAGATGTCGAAGCGTAATAAAACTAACCAAGGTGCTTCTGTGTACCGAAGGAGAGAGAGAGAGAGAGAGAGAGAGAGAGAGAGAGAGAGAG
>NC_068983.1:79194999-79195483 GCF_001194135.2 Octopus bimaculoides
TATATATATATATATATATATATATATATATATGTATGTACATACCCCACCTAATTGTACTTAGACGCCTGTCGGTCTACACCTGTTCACCAATCAGCAACTTTTACCTCAATGTCACTCACTGGGTCGTTACCCCCTCTCGCAGTTACTAATTTTCTTACATCTCCATACTCTATTCATTTTTATTTATATCACTTTTACGTATGCTTCTTTTTTTTCTTTTTTTTTTTCAAAATATTGTTTTCTATTTTAATGTTCTAACTCTATTTCATCACACACGTACATATAAACATACATACACACATAAACATACATATACAAACACATATATATATATATATATTTATACACGTGTACTTGCATATATATACAAACTTATATATACATATACGTATATATGTATGCATGCATATATGTATACATGCATGTATTTATGTACCTTTATGTACATTTACATATGCATATATATATATATATATATATA
>NC_068983.1:79196041-79196784 GCF_001194135.2 Octopus bimaculoides
TATATATATATATATATATATATATATATATATATATATGTGTGTGTGTATGTATGTATATGCATGTATGTATATGTGGGTACATATATGTAATACACAAGTGTGTGTGTATACGTATTCATACAGTATGCATTAAAACTTTTGTGGGTGTGTACAGTTAGTGACAGAAAGTTGTAAGAGTACTCAATTAAAATGACATGAATGAAAAAAAGTTGCTTGGTTGTAGTGATGTATTTTCCGGTGTACTGAATACCTTACTGACAAGACAAGACAAGATCGGAAGACAAGTAGAACTAAACTGTAGGCATTTCTCTGTTGTCACCACAATCAACATCATAAGCAAGACCATCTCTTACTGTCGCGTCATTGTCATTGCTTATTTTTATTAATGCCTTTCTCACTAATGAAATAATATCAATAATAACAAAATAAAATTTTAAAAAAACACACAGAGAAAGCAACACATTATTACAGTGTAAAAAGTTCTGTCTAACATCATTCTTATACATAAGTATTACGTACAGGTACCGCCCCATCTTCCTCTTAAACTCTCTCTCTCTCTCTGCGTCCCTCTTGTCTTCTCTACACCTCATTCTTTCATGTTTTTATTCTCTATTCTATTCTCCCGATTGTTTAATCTGACTTCTTGTCCTCCGTCTCCTTGTTTCTCTCTCTCTCTCACACACACACACACACATATATATATATATATATATATATATATATATATATATATATATATA
>NC_068983.1:79197597-79198574 GCF_001194135.2 Octopus bimaculoides
TATATATATATATATATATATATATATATATGTACAGGCATACAGTGAATTCTTTCGATTTCTATCTTCGTCACTTATTCCTTCTTTTCTTCCTTCCTTCTTGCCATGCTAGCTGAATGACTGGCGCTGCTCCTCCACGCCTAGACAGATTACTGGCACCTTCTTTACCTACCTGCTGTAATCCCGTACAAGCCAAGAGAAAATCAGCAAGTGATATAAATACGAAGGGAGAAAAACAAAAAAAGATCTGTACACACGCAAACAGCAGCAGGCACACATCCACAAACATAAATATTTCTTACACATACATACGCACATACAAACATAAACATTTATGTATGTGCTCGTGTTTACATATACGAAGTGAAACGGATAGATAAATTTATATAGCAATATATGTATACGTGTATGTATGTATATCTATATATATACAACTATATATGTATGCCTACATATACATAGTGTGTGTGTATGTAAATATATCTTGGCACCTATTAAGTGACTTTCGGAGTCAATTTATTATTATTCTCTTATTACACGATATACACTCACGAGGAAAGGTAAGTTCGCTTATTTTGGATCTTTCATTCTCGGTCGTTTTACCGTTTATTGTTGTCATATATTTTAACATGTGTACTGATGAAACATGTAAACATGTAGCCTAACATGAATGACTAATTCATCACAGCTATTCACTCACCATGCTTGAATAAATATACACACACACCCCCAACTCTTTCCCGGCCAAATTTTCATTCCTCCTCCCCATCTCTCTCTCTTTGTCTTTTGTACATTTATTACCTCATTCATGCAACAAATAAATTGAAGCTATTATTTTTTGAACTCTCAAATTTTTAGTCATTTTATACCGGTATTTTAATTCTGTGATACACAAAAACTCAGCATCACACACGTGTCTATACGTAGAAATAGGTTGTGCGCATATATATATATATATATACATACATACATATATA
>NC_068983.1:79199621-79200517 GCF_001194135.2 Octopus bimaculoides
TATATATATATATATATATATATATATATATATATAAACAATATATGTTTCTTTTTACTCTCAAACAAACCTTTATCGAGCAAACCTATGTATGATCAAAAGCTGTCATCCTGTCCTTTCTTTAGTTAAGACGACAAGTAGGGTTAGATATGGGGTACATTTGTCTGGTCTTTCTAATTTCAACCACTATATAGGCCCTTCCTCGTCACGTTAGGAGCACATTTGTATATTTATACATGTATGTATATATAATTTGTTTATTTTGATTTTGATTGTTTTCGTAACGCCTATAAATAGGATTCTTCATAGATCTGTTTATGTATAGTAAGTATGTACGTATGTATGTATGTATGTATGTATGTATGTATATATATATGTATGTATATATATATAGAGAGATAGATACTTTTCTTGCTTGAAAGTATGAAAATTCTTGACGAAAAACAATGTGTTGTGAAAAGCGAAACAGGATTCTTTTCTTCTTGTTGTAATTTCTGAACAAAATGTAAAATTAAATTTAATTAGCCCAGACTGAAATCGGAATATAAGAGTGAAGGAAAGTCTGTTTGGCTTGAAGATAACTTGACGTTTAGTCTTCGCCGGTTTGTCGTTTCCTCTTAGTTGTTGCTTTCTTTATCGCCCCACCTTCCGACGTCAACGACACTCTACGGATCAGCTCTGTGATCAAAAGCATTCCAGCTGTGATCATTACATGTTTTATTATTATTTTTTTTTTTTTGCTATTGATATGTGAAAATGTATTATTTAATGTGTCGTTTCTTTATAGTAAGTAGGGTGTTATTTGAATGAGTTTTGGCTACTGTGTTCAGTCGATCGAGCAACCATGTACAGGGGCACCTTCGGAAATATTCGGTTGTTTGGTACAGCGATTCTCA
>NC_068983.1:79200527-79202724 GCF_001194135.2 Octopus bimaculoides
ATATATATATATATATATATATATATATATATATATATACTCATCCATCTGAAAATATAAGTTACTGATTAAATCGAGGTTTGGACAACACTATCCCAAAGCTCTACGCACTGATATCGAACTCGGAAACTCTGAAACACGTGGTTCCGAGTTCGGTTGCTCTGCGTGCCACCTTGGACAAGCACAAACCTCTTCTATCTGCTGTTACTTCGGGATGACCAATGTTTTTGCGTATGCAAATTGGTAGACGGAAACTGTACGAAACCCGTCATTACTTGTTATGTGTCTTTGTATGTCTGTATTCGTGTCGCTGACGTTGTGTCGTGTCTTGATGTCCCATAGTCTGGCTGTTTAACAAATAGAGATCGATAAAATAAATATTAGACTGAAATGAGTACTGCGGTCGATATAATTGATTGTGAGTCTTGGAAATAGTGTCCCCCGTAGGACCGCAGTCCAGTAAAAGAATACATACGTACATACATCTCTGTCTGTCTGTCTGTCTGTCTCTAATATGTATGTGTGGATATATATAGATAGATAGAGACATGCGCGTGCGCTCATACACATGTATATAGGCTTTACAGGCATTAATGATTCATACAAGCGAAATATATGATAGTTCTTGTATATTCTTTATTGTTGCGCATATAGGTATACATATGTGAATAGATATTTAGTATGTTCGGATAAAGCGTGAGAGAGAGAGAGAGAAAGAAAGAGGTTCATTCATATGAAACATAATAGATTATTCATATGCACACACATATACACATGTATGAATATGTCTGTGTTTGGATAGATAGATAGATAGATAGATTTATTTTAAGTGTGTGTCTGTCTGTGTCAATTAATAACCAATTCTGATTATAATCGTAGTGGGTTTTCACAATACAACACAATACCAATCTCTTTCAAATAAATTGGCAATTGTCTTGCTTCTAGCACCACTGAAGAAATTATCTATATAACTCGAGGAATAATTACAAATTAAACGAACTTTAAAATGTTCAACCCGTATTATAATCATTATATCAAACAATGTGTATGTGTGTGTATATATATATAGTTTTGTATCTTTCGCGCACACTACCCTGTCGTTTATGCATGAATGTGTGACGTATATATATAAATATAATTTTATATATATGTATATTCGACGGTATTAAGTCGTCATTTCAACCGGACTGGGATGGAGCATTTAAGTTGTGCAATATACCATAAACAAGACTATTCGCTTTGGCGGATCGATTGGAAATAGCCCAGTCCCTAAGTCTTTCAGCTGATTGTTGTATCATCACTGACGGATAGTAAGTGTAAATGGAAGGCGATAGCTTCAGCATCATAACAACATTCCTATGCAACCAATTTGAAAAGCAGATGTGTGGAGAGAGAGAGAGAGAGAGAGAGAGAGAGAGAGAGAGAGACATAGATAGAGAGAGATGAAAGGAGACTTTTATTCAATGCACAATCTCGTATTTATCAAAACTTGACTGCGCGAATTCGATTCTCGTTATTTCTTATTATTTGTAAACAATGCAGGAGTGGCTGTGTGGTAAGTAGCTTGCTTACCAACCACATGGTTCTGGGTTCAGTCCTACTGCGTGGTACCTTGGGCAAGTGTCTTGTGAGTGGATTTGGTAGACGGAAACTGAAAGAAGCCCGTCGTATATATATATATATGTATGTATATATATGTATGTGTGTGTGTAAGTTTGTGTATGTGCTTGTCCCCCAACATCACTTGACAACCGATGCTGGTGTGTTTACGTCCCCGTAACTTAGCGGTTCGGCAAAATAGACCGATAGAATAAGCCCTGGGGTCGATTTCTTCGACTAAAGGCGGTGCTCCAGCATGGCCACAGTCAAATGACTGAAACAAGTAAAAGAGAGTAAAAGAGTAAAGAGTGGCATAATCTAACAAACAGTGACAGACTGGTCAGGTTGCCAGCTTGCCCGATGGCAAGTGGGCCCCTGCGCTATTAGAATCCATATATGAGGGCCCATCCCCTCAAGTTTGAGAATTTTTTATTCACTCCTGGACGAATTCATTAATTATTTCAGCCTAGCTGTGTTTGTAAACAGTTGAAAAGAATACATTTAATTAAAAAAAAAAAATTAAATGATGGCATTGTAGTTGCGGATGGGCCCCCTTGGTCTCTTGACAACTAATATTGTTAGACCCAGTCCGCTACGT
>NC_068983.1:79202734-79216183 GCF_001194135.2 Octopus bimaculoides
GGCCAGACGAGAAAAATTATGTGTGTATGAACGCTGTGAAGCACGAACTTGAAAGGGACAAAGTGGTGCGTGCGTAGCTCGGCGAAAGCCAAGGAAGGAAAGGATTATTGACCGGAAGCATGTGACCATGCCGGTGTAAAAGGAAGAGAGAGAGTGGTAGAGGGAGAAACAAAGGGAGGAAGTAGAAGAATAGGTGAGCAACGAGAGGAAAAACGAGAGGGAAAAAAGAGATACGTAGTAGTAACAGAAGATGAACGAGAGGGGTAAAGCGAGATACGTAGTAGTAAAGAGGAAGAACGAGAGGGGGAAAAAAGAAAGAGATAGAGTAGCGTCGGAGGATATAAGTTTACGAAAACTACTTACAGTTGGAAGACGCTGCCTTCAATCATGTAAAAACAAATAGTAAATGAGTATATATATATATACGACGGACTTCTTTCAGTTTCCGTCTACCAAATCCACTCACAAGGCTTTGGTCGGCTCGAGGCTATAGAGGAAGATACTTTCCCAAGGTGCCACGCAGTGGGACTGAACCTGGAACCGTGTGGTTGGTAACTCCTGCGCCTATATATAAATATATAAAAATTGTTATTAATTTCTATTATAAATTTAGCCTGGAAAAAAAATGCTTCTTTTTTAAAATTCTAGTTGTTATTGTTTAGTCCAATGAAGTCCGTGATCTAACTGACCTATGGGCGAAGACATTCCTATCGCGTGTCTTCATTCAGGCATTGTGAACTTCTGACCATATTGAATATGAACTTAAAAAACCGATGATGTAAGGCAGTTTTGGTTCCTATTCTTTTATAAAGTTGATCGAACAAGTGTCGGCAACTTCGCTGGTTCTTTTAATTTTTTCTTTTTAGTTTTATTGTGACTCTCACACATCTGTTGGGTTCTTTTCCAGGGCCGCTAAGATATGTCACTTTCATTATATTTATTCTATGATACCTCTTATTTACATGCTGATGATCCCATTCTCGTTCGAGAAATCATCTCTTCGGCAGATCTCCCCACCCCCAGTTATTCTTTGAGAAATTAAGTGAGGTTACTATCATCCTTATCGTTGTGGTTGTAGTCACCATCGTCGTCATCATCATCATGACATCGGTAGTCGATAGTCAATGATGGACTGTCCATACGATATTTCGCGAATCTTAGTATCAGAAGAGAACCGATCTCCTTGATTGGTTTCTGTCCTCAAATGTTGTCGTCCGACTGCGGTGTATCAATATCTAGTCTTTTAATATTACGTTTAGTAGCATCTTTGTTGCTCAATTGGAATCTCCTCCGATTTCTCTTACTGCTAGATAAACTTTAAGTAGATTATTCTATCGTGACAATTGAGTTTCCGCCATTCTTTGTACGTTTATAAATCAGAGAAGATTTTGTGCTGGGAAGCTTGGATGTTTCTAGTTTAAGAGTGTTGATGTCTTCGTCTAAGTGACGTTTATGATTTGTCACAAGTGTCTCATCGTGTATGCATGTAGTTATTGTCATTATTATTTGACTGTTTTCAGTATCACATCTATACCTACGATCGAAACAACAGAAGGATTAATACTGTTACTCTATAAACTTTGAACCTCATATGGACAAGCAAGAGGTTCTTGTTACGCAGTCGCTCTTTCGACTTCCCGAATGCCGACCAGGCCTTGATTATCCTGTTATCTATTCTGCAACTGAACCTACCATCGTTATTGATCGCATAGCTCAGGTATATAAAATGGCTCCTACTCTTCAATAACAATAAATTTAGACTGTCATTATAGTTCCTGTGCAGGCTTAGTTGATAAAAGAACTTGAGCTTCTGGATGTTAATTTTCCAGCCAAACTTTGTAGCTACACCATCAACAGCCACCCACTAAGTTTTTCTTGTCCTTACTTTTGTTGAAAACACAGCACGATCATCAAAAAAAAAAAAAAAAACTGCATTTCTCTCGCTGATATACGTATAGTCTTAGCTTTGAGATGCGACTCCTTAAAAAGTATCTGCTATGGAATACTTCCTTGACCATCGCTGAAAAATGAAATAAAACAAACACGCAGCTCTGCTTGACCTCCACTCACTAACATCGGCGCAGAGTTACAATCCATCTGCATGATCAAATTCTTCACACCTGCGAGTAGGGGAACTCTTTGATACAAATGAACATTAAAACAGTACACAAAGTCTCCCCTTTTCTCTTTAATACATTTGTCTTGGATCTGTCCGAAGTCACAAAACCATTTTGCTTCCCACAATTTTTTATCTTTGACGAAAAGAGCCGTTGAGAACACACACACATACACTCCGTTATTCTTGTGGCTCGCTTATTATTGTTAGTACTGTGGATGAAGTTTTTTTTCCGGAGTTGCATCTTAACAAAATAAATTATAGAGAAAGACGTTAAATATTTATCTTTTTAAAAGGTGACACTAAGATTCGCCAAATCTTGCTTTTCAAACCAGTAGAAGAATGGAAATTAGTCATATATAAACTCGTTACAAGAATAGATATTAGTCATATATAAGTTTGTTTGAAGAACCAGAGGTGGAATCAATAGTGGTAGTGGGCGGAGAAGCATTATCAATAAAGAATAGTTAAGCTTTAAGTTACTTTCAATTGAAGGATTAAAAGCTAAGATTTCTATCTCTCATTAACATGTGGTAAATCTACCAATTTTGCACGTTGCTTATACGACAGACCAGGAGCAGCCTTTACACGGCATGCTCAAGCTGTTAGAAATAGCAACCAAATTTTCCCTTAAATCATACCCTATTTAATTAAAAACGGAAAGAGCGCATTTGATGCACTTGTCGTAGGTACGTAGTCTGAAAACAAGAGACGAAACGGTCATGGCTGCAACGACTGCTGAATGAGTGCTGAACTGGGGCTTACAAAATGAATGAAATTGTACTGCAACCTTAGAGGAGTCATTGGATTACCACCATTATCATTTAATCTATTGCATAAGACAGCATGGTCGAGCTTTCATATATCTGACAAATTTGTCGCCACAAGGCATTGGCGAAAGGAAATAATTTTACCGGAAATTGAAGCTGATTTGCCAAGAGTTTACAAGGACTATAATGCGCAAAAAGAAAAAAAAAACAAGCAAAGAAAATTAATAACAGATACACTAAACATATTTCTTTATCCTGTCCCGAGTGGGTTCTTGTTGGCTGGTCTGGGGTGATGACTGGTCGAGCTGAACGAAAATGCCGTTTCTTGGGCTGTGTGGAAAGATAACTGACAACGTCCGCTAACAATTAACGGAAGATTCTATTATTATACATACAATTTAACTGTGTTGGACTTTTACAAATAATAACAGCAATAGTTATACTAGGAGAAACATACTGCTTGAAGTTTACAGCAAGCTTACTGATACTACAATTTGTGACTGGCCCATCATATAACTGGAAACAATTGTGCTATATTCGTGGTAACGGAGATTCCCGTCGACTATTTGTTGTTTGTCTTAACCGTCTGGCTGTGTCGAGAATGGAGACAACGCGCAACTGTCTTGAAATTCTACATGGCAAGAAACGAGACGTGTGAATGAGTCGGTTAGTCTCAACGCTCTGCGAAGAGTTTAGGCGCCAAAAGCAGCTTTATATAGAGTACAAAGAGAAGATTGAATCATGAGATGGCTTGACGCTGAATGACTACTTATATTGTGGTTTGTTCGTGATGGATGACCAGTCACCTAGTGATTTGGTTTCGAATCACTGCTACAAGCCGCAACGTGTTAGTTAATCGTTGTATTTCTTTCTTGCATTCATTTCAGTCTAGTTGTTATACTTTTGCTGGGGCCGCGTCACCGTACACTAATGTTTTATGCTCATGCAAGTTCAATCATTTCCAATTACATATATCTGTTTTCCCTCTTTCACGCACTTCCTTTTGCTTTAGACGTAAATTAGTTTGGTGATGTTATTGGCTATTTCTTTATGCTTTTACCATTAATTTCCTTATTCACCAAATCGACACCAAACGTTAGATATTTTTCTTTTCGACATTTGTTTTTCTTTTATTGTTGACACTCAAGCAAAGAATGCCGCGCGACGAGTATTCGGTCAACTGTTCACATGTTAAAGACAAACCAACGATAGTATAACAATTTAGTAGTTCTATATGTGTATAACTACTTGAACAGGTTCTAATTAATTAACTGCAAACTTTTTTTTGTTTTCCAAAAAGCAAAAAGAAAGAAAGACTCGTTTCCTGTTGCTTGTAATCTATTTTGTTTACAAAAGTCTATGAAGTTCTTCATTTCACGTTCGTTTGGTTAAAACAAACTTAATGGATGTATTAAATAGTATTAAGTAATTATTTTTTTACAAAGATGCAAGAATTCGAATTTGTCGAAAATGAATGGGAGAATGAAACGATCATTCTTGTCTTGCTGGAGCAGATTACCAGCTTAAGTGAAATGTGCACTGAAACTGTGTCTTGGCCGAAGCTTGCCGAAAATTTACCAATACTTACTGATTACCATGCAAAAAGGTGGAAGCAAATTGTCCTAAAAATAATGGTTTCTAATTTTTGGCTCAGGATTAGCAGTTTTTTGAGGGGAGGGGAAGTCGCATATCAAAGAAAAAAACAAGCAAAGAAAATTAATAACAGATAAAACTAAACATATTTTTTTTATCCTGTCCCGAGTGGGTTCTTGTTGGCTGGTCTGGGGTGATGACTAGTGGAGTTGAACGAAAATGCCGTTTCTTAGGCTGCGTGGAGAGATAACTGACAACGTCCGCTAACAATTAACGAAAGCTTTTATTATTATACATACAATTTAACTGTGTTGGACTTTTACAAATAATAACAGCAATAGTTATACTAGGAGAAACATACTGCCTGGAGTTTACGGCAAGCTTACTGATACTTGACTGGTACTTATTTCGTCTCCGAAAGAATGAAAGGCAGAGTCGACCTCTGTAAAGTTTGACCCAGAACGTAAAGACGAACGAAATATCGTTAAGCACTTTGTCCGATGTGCTCGCGATTTAGCCAATTCGCTGCCTTGATTGTCCTAATTGAAAACAATGAAAATAGATTGCGACGCAATAGAAACTGGAAGCGACGACAGTGAATCCCATTATTTCATGTAAACAATGATTGTAATATAACTAATGTATAGAGCGTACATATATTTAATATAACTTGAAAATCTTATATAAGACAAAAATAATCACACTTCGCTGTGGTGTTCGTTACTGGGCTGGTGTACCTCAACTGCTACTTCTGGAATGCTTAACATATCACTAGAAGGTACGATTCATGTAGGTACCTGTGGGCCTGGCATAATGAGGCAGCCCTTGGTGTTCTTATGAAATTTTGGGATGTTATTGTCATCACTTTCGTTTTCTTTTGCAGTTTATTTTCACTTTTCTACGATCATACGCTGCATATTAACCTACTCATTTCTTGAGTCTGGAGCAATGTTGATGAAGTTCTTAGATGACAACGAAAGGGTTCTGGCAAACCAATTCATTGATTAACTGGACGATTAATCAAGCAATCGATTAATTACTTGGTTAATTAGTTGACTAATTATGCCTTCAAATTTTGGCCAAAGGCCACTAATTTTAGGGGTAGAAGTAGGTCGATTACATCGACCCCAGTGCTCAACTGGTACTTATTTTATCGACTCCGAAAGGATGTAAGCAGAGTTGAGTTTGGCAGAATTTGTTTTAGGAACATAGAATGTCAGAAGAAATACTGTTAAGAATTTTGTCCAACGCGTTATCGATTCTTGCCAGCTCACCGCCCTATGTAGCTAACCAATAATCCATTCTACTATAGGCACATTTGCGGGTAGATAGGGGGTTAGTCAGCTATATCGATCCTAATACTCAACTTGGATTTATTTTATCAACCTCGAAAAGACAAAAGACAAAGTCGACTTCGACGACATTTGAACCCAAAACATAAAGCTCGAAGAAATGCCGCTAACGATTCTGCCAGCCCGTTGCTCTAATTAGTTGATTAATAAAAAGTGAAGAAAAAAATGTGAGCTAGTGCGTTTGTTTTTATTGACAAAATAACACTCCTATGATCTAACAGCTGTGTTCAATACGCTTTTCATAGCAAGAATTGTGCAAAACAAATACAAAAGCGAAAAATTTAAGCATTTAACCATAACTTGATGAGAAAGAAATTAGCAATAGAGGAAGTGAACCCTATTTAGGCTTCAACAAGATTCGAAATTGAGTCATGAACATCGGTTTACTGGGAACTTACTGTGCAGTACTTAACGATTTCATGAGCACCACTCTAAACAACAACTATAAGGATTTTTTTTTTAAATATCAGTATGTTTGCATATGGTTATATTATTGATACATATCTTATAGACCCCGCAAAAAGAAAAAGCAATATCGCCACTGGTACGATTTAAAACTAAAACCAAATGACAAAAATAAGTGCTCAAAAGTATACATTCCGACATTACCATTTTTGCAACCCCCACCGCCTTCATAGCAACTATAATCGTGAATCAAAAAGGTTGACGGAAAATAATTTCTTACAAGCTATTGTTAAACGGTTGTCTGAAACGGAAGCAAATTATTGTAGAATGTTCCAACAAATAAGATAAACAAGCAAACACGACTGTTTGCATGGTTTTCTACATTCTTTAGAAATACAGAAGAGTTTTGTTTTCCTGTCTGTTTTTTTTTTTTCATTTTAGAATTTACTACTTTCTTTTCATATGCCAAAATGTTTGTGTACAAGGGAAATAAAATTGGTTTCATGTTTTATTAATGTATGGTACAGTGCATTTGGGTATTGGGTAGGTTTGGTTTTGGAATAGATGAATGTGTAAAGAAAGGATGTGGAATTTGGGAGAAAATGGCTAACATTTAACCGTGAATTCTAGTTTTTCGGGGAAGAAGTTGCGCCTATAGCTATAAATGAGGAGAGTCTTTGTCATGGTTAAGAAAAGCTTTTTAGCACTGCGAATGAATTGTTAGTGCGGAAAACCTGTGCGGTACATATTTGCTGAGAAAAGCAACGGTTTTGGTGGGTTTTTGAAGAATTCGTTAGCAAGCGGTTTTCAATTTTAATGCAACTGGTTTCTCACCGTTGATGTATGTGATCGCTTAGCTTGTTATAAACAGCGTCGATATCTCCTTCAAAACGCCCCTCCCAACGTCTTAAAAAAGGGAAAAAAATATTGGATAAATGTGTGTATATACATACACTAGCCTAAAAAAAATGTTGGGTTGGTGATGACTGTGTTCTGATAATTCTACTCAATCAGGGTTGACTTGAGGCTAAGTAGCAACGTTAAGCAACGCATGGAGATGACTGTCAGAAGAGAGCTAAACTAGATCAATACTCTGGGTTCAAATCTTCCCCAAGGTAAATTTTTATCTTTCATCTTTTTGGGACTTGATGCGAGGTGGCAGAGATAAAAGTAACATTTCTCAGGTTCATGTAGAATGAACCGTAAATCAGAATACTGCGCGATTTCAATTACTAGTTGGAACCTATTTACTCTATTTACGAACAATGACCTTGAGAAATAGCATGGGAACTTTTTTGTTTTGCAAAATAAGATTCCGGCAAGTAGAGTTACAAATATGCTTTGATTTTCTGTTGTAGCCAGAAACAAGGAAACGCTATGCTTCACGTCATTAATTTAGTAGCAAATTAAAGAAAGGTCGACCGACTGTTGTCGCTGTTGCGCCAAAAAAAAAAAAAAAAAATGGAAGCAGGGAAAAACAACCCTAGTGCTAGTTGCCTGGCTATCTGTATAACTCCCCAGCAGAGTAAAGGCACAGAAAGTGCTTGGAACTGACAATGGATGCATCAGAGTTGCTTTGGAGCTCTAGTATGCAGCTCTTACATTTAAACTTATCAAAGAATTGAGATTTATTTTACTCCAGTTAAATTTAGAACCTTTATTGGTTGCAGTGATTGTGAAGATGACTTCTGGAGGACAGTCTCAGTTTTCAGTCGACCATTTTCTTCAAAGTGTATGAGCGTCGCACCATTTACGCCTTCTTCGTTTGACTTAAACTCTTGCGGTTTAATATTTACTATTCTGTTTCTGACTGAACTCGTTGTATGTAGAGAGGCTGCTTCATGGCATTGAAAAAAGTATTGCTTTTATCGTACAATCTTATGACGCTTAAGAGCAATTAAAGATAGACCTCTGAATGTATAGATTGAAGATGTTATTTTGAAGAATGTAGCACAAATGAATCTTAGATGACCATCTTTGTGGACATAACAGTGATCATAGGAGATGTGTCCGACTTATTCGTTAGAAGTTTTTAACACATTCCAACCGCTTTTTCCTTAGACATGTTGTCTCCTCACTCTTTTCATGTATTTTGGTCACTGTTCGTAGACAGTAGCTGCAAGTTATGAACAGGCTCATCTCGTGCGACATTCAACCGGGTTTCTTCTATTCTCGTCTCCATCCTGTGTCCACTTTACATTATCCACTACATTAGTCCTTTCTTCTCAGAGCATCAACCATTTAGATTCCCTTTCAGCAGGCATCGACTTGTAGTTCTTCAATAAGATCAACCTCTTGTATCCATCTCATTGATTATGGATCAAAGACAAAAACCTATTCCTCCATCGTAAATCATTAAATTTTTGTAATGCCACCGAGGTTAACTTTGACTTTCGTCCTTCAGTGGGTGAATAAATTACCAGTAAAGTACTGAGGTCGATAGTATCGGCTACTCCCCTCCCACTAAAAATTGTTGGCCTTGTGCCTAAATCAGCTATCACTGATTTAATATGAACAGACGTTTGTGATATATAAAAAAAATCTTGGCGTTTATTTGACAAAGAAAAAGTTATATATTTTTTTACCAACAAAAGGCATTTACCTGACATCCAGTTGGCTCGAAGTTTAAGTGTTCGGGCTTAACTTAAACTTCGAGACAATTGAAGGTTTTCATTCACTTCACTTAGAAAATACTTTTGAGAGTAACCTGACTTCATTAGTTACTCCTCCCCTACAATAATTTCGATCTTTCGACCCACAGATGAAACGATTTCATTTTATTTTTGTCGTTATTGTCCTAGAAACGACATCTTTATTTTTAGTCAAAAATAAATCATTATGGCTATAAAGGATTTTGAGCATTTACTCCCACCTCACCAGCGAGTTAATCTAAATTACTTGAGACATTCATAATATTGATTTCTGTTGAGCAATCACAACACTATTGTGGAGCAGAAGTTGAAATTTATGACGTCCATGCATTTGACAAATCACATTCGCAATATATGTTTAGAAAAATCCCGTCAACCGAAGATTTGGTTAGCTAACTCAATTCTGACTCCATGGCCTTCACTTCGTGTTTGGTAAGCAAAAATCTTTTTACATTACTTTTGTTTGACAGAACATACGGCGGCAAACAGGCTAGATTTTGTAAGTAAGCTCCCAGTGAACAGTCTTTTAATCCAGTTTAAATTATTATTTAGGACAACCAGTCGTTTGTGCTGAGTTAGGCCATTGATGGATACCACGTGCATCCATGCATGCAATTGACTTTATCGCACACAATACAAACGTGAACCTCATTTTAATTTTAATAAAAACGATGATATTTCAAATATTTGTATTTCTTTTAAAGTATGAAATAGGTAATTTCTACTAAATACATATTTAACAAAGTTGCTATTGTTTGATGCAATACAGCTGTAACTCCACCAGATTGTTCTTGTTATACGCAGTTATAACATGATGTTAGACGTGTCGACTGAAATGAATATTAACTACTCGTGGTGCTTTGTTGTTCGATTGTAACATTTTGTTTAAAACAAAACCAAAAAAGAAAAAAAAAACTTGGCTAGAGATATATATTTGAAGAATTTTTTTTTTTTTTTTTTTCAGAAAATTAAATGACACTCTAGTTAGTATTGTGTACTGTTTGTCTGGTTTCTGTTCTTTTGAGTTTACGGCCATAATGTGAAAGGTCGCCAAAACGATTTAGTAGGAAGACAACCAAAGTTGACTCCCAGTGGGATATGAATCACTGCTACTGAATCAAAATTATACAATACATTTGTTTTGGCGCTTTTCTTTACTTCACTAATCATCTCTGTATCGGTCCAATTTTAGTTATCTGTATTGCTGAAGCAGTGTGTAATGTGGCTTTCATATCTAACTCAGTGAAGTATTATTTGAAGGAGATTAGTTTGCTAGTTCTTGCAGGTCGAGAGATACTTATCCATTATTTTGGCTGCATGAAGGTTACATTTTATTGTTTCTTTCCTGAACGTCGAGAAAAATGCTTTGCAGTTTTACTATGTTATAACTACGCGGATTTTGGTTAAATAAGTCTTGGTATGATGTTAAGATTGCGTGCTGTACCGTAACAAAACCAACTTATACGTTGTTTGAATAACATTTAAGTATATCACAACATTTATATAATTACAGTGATTTACCAACGGTATATTGTGGTATGTTAGAAGCAAGTGTAGTTCATAGTTACATCAAAGGCCATGTTCTAAAGTCAAGGAGGAGGCGAACACATAAAGAAAAAAAGGGCGCGTGACGCATAGCAAACAATTTTTAACTTATTTCTCTTATATTACGCAAAATATTTCATTAGTTACAATATATGTAATTGTATTCTACGTTCATTAATTTCATGTTCCAGTAACAATGTCATCTTATGCGAAACTTACAGCTACTGATATAAGTAACTAAAGAGTTAGAACAAATTGTTGAAAAGGCGCTAATTTAAAAAAATGTGCTCGTGGTGTGCAGTCGCTGTTTTATTAGTTACGCCACTGAGTTACATTAATAAGTTTCGCGTGAGATGGGAAAATATTGTTCTTCGTAGTCGACGATTCCTTTAACCCAGAGTTGAGCTGCAGCAAGGGCTTGTCGTCTGTGCATTTTATGTGCATTTCTGATGCGTTTACCAACATTATTGCTTATATAATTTATGCGGAAACTTCTGAAACCTGATAGAACAATGTATAAAACGGGTAGATATTTCTGCTAGCTGGTTGTTTGGCAATCAGGATACGTCACCTGATTTAAGTGTGGTCTGAGCCTAGTTATTAAAGCTGTAAGGTTTCAATTGTAGGCTTTGCTACAACTACGTATAAATACCTAAGTTAAAGTCCGGCTACGGTCAGTTTTGCCATAAAAATATTCGCGGAGTCGATAAAATTATGTACAGATGAAGTATTAGGCTCGATGGTATCCACTACTCCGCCTCACCAAGTTGCTGGATTAGTCTAAATCAGAAACCATTATATTTATGAATTTCAAAACAAAGGAGGGGGAAAATCACCCGAACTTAGACGAAGTGAGTATGAAGTAGCTACTGCCATAGATTGAAATCAAAACTGAAGCAATACTTAGTTGTAGGATCGAAGAAAACCTTCCGAAATTTACTAGTACTTAGGTAATGTTAGTCGTTCTAGATAAATATATCACCATCATCATCATCATCATCATCCTTACAACCGTCATCGTTTTACACGCATCTCTAAATCTTAGTCTGAACTATATTCACAGCAACGGCATTAATACAAGAATATAATGAGAAGAATAACGATTTATTTTTCAGTCAGCTGGACAGTTTAATTTGACTAGAATGTTGTTGGGGTGTGGAAATCTAGTCTTAGAACTAACAAGAGAAGATCAGAATCAACGCTATAATTCGGTGGACGACGTATTTATAGATACAACTAGCGTGAACTAAAGGATTAAGACATAATACATTCGTGCGATTTATGATTCTAAAGTTATGAAATACTGCTACAATAAACTGCTGTAACGAAGTTCCGGGATTATAGAATAAACAGATAAATAAAAACACATTAACGAGCAGGCAAATATAAGTTTTGACGCGATCGCTTAACCAGCTAGACAGAGGAAGCAGACAAATTTTCTTCAAATCATACTCTACCGTCTTTTAGAAAATGGTCACCTTTGAAATAAACTAGTTCTGGACACACATATTTAATAAATGCCAATGTATGGATTTCTGAGCCCTCGAGTAACTCTAACTTCTACCGATTATTAATTCTTTCTACTATAGGCACAAAGCCTGGACTTTGGGGAAGGGGACTCTCTCTCTCTATCCACACACACAATTGCAGCATGGAAGATGTTTGTAAGCCATTTAAGAACACACAAGAACTGTTAGTTTCACTTCAACATTTAAATTTAATTTGAATATCAAAATATTTTCCTC
Source organism: Octopus bimaculoides (assembly GCF_001194135.2). Classification (NCBI taxonomy): domain Eukaryota; kingdom Metazoa; phylum Mollusca; class Cephalopoda; order Octopoda; family Octopodidae; genus Octopus; species Octopus bimaculoides. Next base: position 79,214,912 of record NC_068983.1, read on the forward strand.
GCTTTGAAACTATGACCTGTTCACTGACAAAACTTTGTGCAACACGAAGTTTTGTCGCTATGCAAGTACATCTTCGTAATATATATATATATATATATATATATATATATATATATATATAAGCAATGTTAATTCTCTAAACGAAGTATTAACAGTAACTGCACGATAAAGTGTAGTATATTGCCACTTAAGTGTTGCCACTTATATATGAGTGCTCAACTAGTACTTATTTTATCGATTTTTGCGGAATTTGAACTCAAAATGTAATCACGGACGAAATGATGCTAAGCATTTTGTTTGGCATGCTAACAATTCTGCTAGCGCACCACCTTCTGTCGTTTATTAAATAATGAAAAAAAAAATTATTCAAGTTTCGAGTTCTTAGAGTCATAGTACTTCGCGATGAGGTTTGACCTGGATCTAAATTATACGTTTTAATGATTATTTCTTTTTGTATAGTCTGAACTTTAAGATGTATAGAGGAGGATAGAAGGAAGATGCGACAAGTATTTCACAAGGACATTTAATTATGCAAGTAAAGTGTTTAAAGGAAAATGTCACACGCATTCGTTTTGCCTATAATTCACACTACACTGTATGTCAACCATACAAACCTAGAGGACAAGAGGAGCTAATGAAGAAACCTCCAGTAGCCAGATGTCCTTCAAATTACATCCTGCTATGTTTAAAGAACACCCAGGAAAATATCTCCCTAGATATACTGTACTTTTTTTTTTTTTTTAAAGAAAAACAGTATTGTTAAGGCTAGAAAAACTGTTTTATATATATTTATTTATATATATATACTTTATTGAAAAGCAGCAAAAATATCACAAAAACTGTTACTCAGAGTTTCACGTTCCCATTCGTTGGACAGTTTTGATATACACACACGTGGCGAGCTGGCAGAACCATTAGCACGCCAGGTGAAATGCTTAGCGGTATTTCATTTGCCCTTACATTCTGAGTTCAAATTCCACCGAGGTCGACTTTGCTTTTCATCCTTTCAGGGACGATTAAATAAATACCTACTGGGGTCGATGTAATCGACTTAACCCCTTTGTCTGTCCTCCATGTTTATCCCGCTGGGCAATATATATATACATCTATCTATCTATCTATCTATCTATCTATCTATATATATGTATATCTATATATATGTATATCTATATATATATATGTATATCTATATATATATATGTATATCTATATATATATATGTATATCTATATATATATATGTATATCTATATATATATATGTATATCTATAT
>NC_068983.1:79218696-79226363 GCF_001194135.2 Octopus bimaculoides
TATATATATATATATATATATATATATATATATATATATATATATATATATATATATATATATATATATATATATATATATTAGCAACAGTTTATATTAACAATATAATGTTATAGTCTGCTTCGTCGCAGCTGACCATGGGTTAAACATCAACAGGTATGCGTGAGAAGGGAGGAGAAATGATTCACCTGGTTTATTTCACCCAAATCTTTTCTTATGGTTAATACATTATTTATATGTCTCCACTAATCACACCACAACGTGTTTAATCCATTATAATATCCTTTTGTAAATCATGGAATGAGACGCCAGTAATAATTCTCTTTAATTCTCTGTTTATTACTTGGCTTCGTTTCTAAGTCAGTTGTGGAGTATCACAATAAACAGCCATTTCTTTCTCTCCTAAACGTCCGACAGTTTCAAATCGTATCCTTCCTCAGCTTATCGTTTTGATTTTATAATTTATGACTTTTCATACTTTTGATTTCAAACATGCTGATTACAGATAGGTATTTGTTTTAAAAATTTTCACAATTCACTTTTTTTTTTATTTGATGGAGTAGCGGAATCGTTAGCACACAGGACAAAATGCTTGACGGCTTGACGTCATTTTGCCCGTCTTTACGTTCTGCGTTCAACTTCTGATGTCGACTTTTGCCTTTTGTCCTTTTGGAATCGATAAAATATTAGTTGAGCACTGAGGTCGGTGTAATCAACTAACCCCCTCCCCTAATATTCAGGTCTTGTGCCTATAATAGAAAGGATTATAATAGAAAAAGAAAGCAAATCCAGCTAAACATTCATTGAATGCAATGGCATTTAGGGAGTCAATCAAGTACTTGTTCCAGACAACGTTTGCAGGCTTGGGCCATGTGAGACATGGCTCATCGTCTGGCGGACCACACTATTGAAAATTCAAGGTAATTTTATGTTGGGCGTGCCATTCAGGAAGCCCTGCTGGCTGCAGTTTGCCCACGATTGATTTAGAGAGTCAGATATATGTGGCCCTGAAATAGTGGTAATTGAAGTTAAGGAAGCTGTGCACGAATTTCTCTGCTACATGTTGTTGTCACAGTAGGTAAAAAACACTTACATTAAAGTAAATATATATAACTGAAATATTGGCTCCAAGCAGTGTTTAGGCATAAGCAAACTTTAGATTAGTTGAAATATGCTTGTGACGTATTTCAACTGCTAAAATGCAAATTCACTGCAGTTAGCATAGAGAAAATTTTCTTTTATATGGTAAAATGGTGTAAAATGCCATATCTATTCAGTGTTGCCATCTGCCAAGATTCCCAGACATCGATGTTTCTAGCTCATTAGCTGTTATCAATGGGACATACCTAAGAGAGACAACTCTGAACAGATTGTGTGTGTGTGTATATATATATATATATATATATATATATATAATCAGTATGTCTGAAAATAATATGCATGCTTCCTCCACTTTTTTTTTTTTTTTTTTGCAGCAAATCAATCAAATAGAATGCATTTACATTCTTATTTCATCCACAGTGAGGCTTTTTAATTTCAAGATTTATGTTCTTGTGGTTTATATTGTATTTTGCATATAATAGATATGGTTTTATGACAAGCCACCAAAGATGCAAATATGCAAATTAAGTTATCCACAATGGTGCTAGCCTAATTTGTCTGCTTTACTTAGTGACTAACTGATGCTATTGATTAGGAAAGGAAGTTAGGTATGTCTTCTCATATATGCAACCAACAAACTATGAAATAGTTTGTCAGGAGATTCCCTCTTTTTTCTACTCAACAATAGCGGAGAATATCATAACGACCAAATGATTGTCATCATTTTCTTTATCAATACTTCTTACAACCCTTATTGGGTCAAGCCATTAAGGAGTGTGTTACGTCCCTCACACAAGTGTTAAAATTGTCCTTGTAGGATGCTGTATAAAGCATGCCCATAGTTATTGGCTATCTGATGTCAAGGTTAGTAATGATGCCTATCACTGGATTTACTGACATGAGGGAAATTAAAAAGTCATCTGAGGAGATACAATCTGCACTGTTATGCAAGATATTGATTATGCAGCATCTCACCTGTGAGGTATAGTTGCAAGATGAATCACAACAATTGTAGTGGATTTGAATAAAGAATATCATGAATTACATTTTCTATCTCTGATATATGAAATATTCATGCATAAGGCATTAACAGAATATGTTTCTGTCTTGAGAACAGACCAGTTAAGTCAGCCATCTTAAGGTCAGTGCATAACTGTTGCTGCAGAGGGTCTGAGGAGGCTCATGAGCACATGAATAATATAATTTTGTTATATTCCAGATAGTGTTAGTCTGTCAATGTTCTTGATGTTGATGACAATGCAGCACAAATGAGTGAAACAGTCACATTCATTGGAAGAACTATTGATTCAATAAGTGCTAATTCATATCCTAGAAAGTCACTCAGAGTGAACGAATTAACCAAACCTCTAACTTAGCTAATAAAAAGTTAATGTAATGCAGTTTTGGACCAAATATCTCACAAGCTTTGATTTTCTGGGTTTTCTGCTTTTTTTGGAGATAGCCTAAATATATACTTCTAAAATAAACTATGGAAAGTAAAGAACTAAATTATATTTAACAAATTCAGATTCATACATGAAAGCAGAGTCTGTTTGATATTTATTAATCCACTTAAAATTCTTAAAATATATCACATACTGCATACTGCACAGTGTATACAGTGTAATGTTTATAGGATGGAAACTAAACATAATAAAGTGAACTTGATTTTATTTAACAAATACAGGTACAAATTAATACACTTCTTAAGTAGTGTGTTTAATCTTTATCAATCCACTCAAAAAAGCAAAGAACATAACTATTTTAACACATACAAATTAACCGGCATCAAAAACAGGGTCTGCTTGCTCAATACAGGGAGCAGCATATTGCATGATGCTGCACAGTATTCTTGCATTTCTGGAAATTGCAGATTTCTAGAAGCCAAATAAGAGGGACTTATGCCAATAACACTCTGGTTAACTAAATTAAAAGAAATGTGTGTGTGTGAGAGAAGAGAGAGAGAGAGAGAGAAACAGACAGACAGACAGAGAAAATCAATAAACTAAGACTAGTCTGATAAAAGGGATTTAGAGAAATGTTTTTCTTGGGGAAAACAATGTCTATATGTAAAGTAAGCGATGGGCATTAATAAATGTTGACCCATTGGCAACTTGAAAATGGAGCAGCTTCATGTGTTGCATGTTTTATTTCTTAGCCGTTGTTCAATCTGCTAAACATAACAACCAAAACCTCTTTCAAATGGCATCTTTGCATTGAATAATGTTGTTCAAGGTATACTATGCTTGAAAAAATGTTAGAATGATCACAACTTAGAATGACTTTGATCATAGTTCTGCTTAATCAGGGCTGATTTGGTACTTAGTAATGTCCTCTTTCTCTCTTGTATATCTTATATAGTGGAGGCGCAATGGCCCAGTGGTTAGAGCAGTGGACTCGCGGTCATAGGATCGTGGTTTCAATTCCCAGACCGGCCGTTGTGAGTGTTTATTGAGCAAAAACACCTAAAGCTCCACAAGGCTCCGGCAGGGGATGGTGGTGAACCCTGCTGTACTCTTTCACCACAACTTTCTCTCACTCTTACTTCCTGTTTCTGTTGTGCCAGTAATTCAAGGGGTCAGCCTTGTCACACTGTGTCACGCTGAATATCCCTGAGAACTACATTAATGGTACACGTGTCTGGGGAGAGCTCAGCCACTTGCATGTTAATTTCATGAGCAGGCTATTCCGTTGATCGGATCAACTGAAACCCTCGACATCGTAAGCGACGGAGTGCCAACAACAACAACATTTTATAGAACTCTGAGTAGATTTTAACCACTTACCACTATGCTGGCAAATTATACTAGAGAACTTCATAATGTGGGATTGTTGATTCATTTCCAGAGAGTTGTTGTTCAGCCCCAGGTCAGTTCAGTTTGAGCAAATATATGATAAGACATTCAGGTTGCAATCATATCATTTTCTCAATGTATGCACCCAACACTATATTATCTAGCATCTATATAGAGTCCTTCAAAGGGATTATATAGGGTAGTGATAAGCCCTTAGTGTAGAGTAAAGACTATTGTGTATCAGCTGTAGTATGGATTCCAAGTTTCAACAAATTTACTTAAGTAAGCTTATTCCTTCTTCCAGTTTCTTTAACCCAGCATATCTGAAGCATCCTCCTTTTGTTTCTCAATGGAAATCTAATAAACATTGCATGCAACTAATTAATTTTACTCACAAAAAGTAGATGATAATATTCTATATTTAAACATATTTAAGACAGTATTTAAAATTCCTAATTAGAACTAATTATGCAGTGAGTAAAAGAAAAACGATAAAGTTAGTAATCGTTAATATTGTTTTTATTATTGTGGCAAGTATGCCGAGCAACTCATTGTATATTTCAGCATTATTAGACCTCCTCAGTGAAATATATATTTTACTGTAATTGACAAGAAAACTACCAAAATATAACATCTGTTGTAGAGAAGCAAATGTTCAGAGAATAAATTACTCTTAGGCACTTAAATTGTAAATTTTAGATGAGTTACATCATTAGCCAGCAGTTTGCTATCTCTAGAGAATAAATAAGCACTAACAGGTTCCTTGCAATTGCTACACAGCCTAATCATGACCAACAATCGTTGTTAATTAAAAGAAAATGAAAAAAATGAGTTTCAGTTTTGTTTCATTACTCCTAGTAAATTTGTAAATGAATCTATGTAACTGCTTCAAATAATTAAGTATTGAGATCTTGTGCAGGTGGAGGTGGAATCTAATTTATTTTAATGCTAAATAGCAGTGAGTGATTCTAATCAAAGCAGAAAAAATCTGACTGAGTTGAAATTTTGGGAATATTTTTTATTACATCATCATTTAACATTTGTTTTCCCTTGCTGGTATGGATTGTTTGGTTTGACAAAAGCTGGTGAGCTAGATCTATACCAAGCTATATTGTTTTGATATGGTTTCTATGGCTGGATGCCCTTTCTAATGTCAGTCACTTTACAGAGTGTATTGGATGCTTTTTACATGGTGATCACCAAGTACCTTGCAAGACAAAGACCCCAGACTGGGAGGGGGAATAGCATTGAGAGAAGTGGCTTTGTGCCAGTTGAAAGGGTAAAGTATAATAGATAAAACTGGGTGTCTTGCTATAGAGGAGATACTTGGCTATTCTACTTTAAAAAAAGAGAAATAAAGTTAGTGAGAAAGATAGGCACAGAGAGAGAGAATGGTGATGTGCTGGTACAATGGGGTGAGTAAAAGTTGTACAGCGGATTAGGAGGTAATAATAATTTTAAGTGTTGTTAAACCCAATTTTTTATTTATAACTAATTAGTAATTTTGAATGTTTATTAATCCATCAATTTCCGAAAAGAATCACCTGGTTTTACATAGTCCCTTTTATGACAAAAAAAAAACAAAAAAAAGAAATTACTTTGTTTCCCAGTTCTTCTGGATTTAGCTACATATAATCTCCAAAAGAATGAAGTAATGCATGGGGCAAAGATATAAATTGGACATTTTACATTAACTTGTTCGGTACCCCATGACTTGAATTCGGTACCCCATGACATGCATTCATATATTGTTGCATTGATTTTTCATGCATTCAGATTGATAAAATTACTACTGATAGTAGAGTCAAGGAATTGTCTTTAACCATAAAAGAAATCCATTGAACTGATGCTTGCTTATTGTGTTATATATATTTTAGTTTTTATTCTATTGAATAATTCACTATTTGAAGCTGGCATTATGATAAAGTTGTGCAATAAACTTTCATAAATTTTTTCATTTACTTCCATTATCAAACAACAGAATCCACCTTTTGATAAGAATGGAAAGGTAGCTGGTAGAATGGGAAGTTGTGTCCATGGGTAAAATAACTGAGCTATAATTGCTGAGACATTTTCAAAATTGAAAACTTATAAATATAGAGCTATATATACATATATATAATGTAAAGTGTTGGATAGTCTTTTTCTGTTCCATGTATCCATTATATATATATATAATCATCATCATTATCATTTAACATCCATTGTCCATGCTAGCACGGGTTGGACAGTTTGACCAGGGCTGGCACGATGGAAGGCTGAACCAGACTCCAGTCTGATCTGGCATGGTTTCTATGGTTGGATGACCTTTCTAATGCCAACCACTCCGAGAGTGTAACAGGTTCTTTTATGTGCCACTGGCATGGGTGCCATTTGCATGCTACCAGTATCTGCCAAGACTGATTTTACTTGACTTGATGGGCCTTCTTCTCAAGCACGATATAATGCCAAAGGTCTTAGTCATTGCCTCCAAGAAGCCCAACACTTGAAAGGAACTCAGCCACTTTGCCTCTGTGAGGCCCAATGCTTGAAAGGTGCTCTTTACACACCACCGGCATGGGTGCCAGTTATATATATATATATATATATAACATCATTATTTAACATCCACTTTTCCATACTTGCATACATTAGGCAAAATTCATTGAGGTAGATTATTTTTCTTTGGGCAGATGCTCACACTGTCATCCTTCTCTTCCATGTTTCATGTTGGTGTGGATTGAATGGTCTGACAGGTCTGAGAACATCATGCTTCAATGTTTGCTTTCACATAGTTTTTTACAGCTCCATCCACTTCTTGATGTTTTCTTTTTGTGATACCAGCTTTAGTTAGGTGACCAAGCAGCCTGCAAGACTAAAATACCTTGTGTCTGAATAAGGGGACAGTAGTGAGGGAGGCAGCGTAAAACTGCCTTTCAGTCTCTTTCACTCTCTCTCCCTCTCTGAATTTTAACCCCTCATACATGAGGGTTTAAGGTATGAAACATTATAAGCTTTTTTTTTACTCTATATAAAAACTATATGGAAACTTGCAGTTAGAAGAGGAGTTGTAGTTCAGTTTCTAAGGGCAGAGTGGGTGAAAAGTGTGTTGTTACATGTGGGTAGGACACAACTCTTCTAGCACTCAGTTTCATGAACAGTTCTTCTCTAGAACTTCATATCACCAAACGCCTTGGTCCATTGTCATTTTTTCTGTGAGCCCCAGCATCCTAATATAAGTCTTCACCACTTCATCCCATGTCTTCTTGGGTTTCCTCTTCTACAGGTACCATCCACTTTCAGTGTCAGGCACTTCTGTATACAGCTGTCTTCATTCATATGCATCACATGTCCAAACTAATGCAGCCTCTTCTCCTGTATACCACATTTAATCCCTCTTATGCATAACTTTTCTCTCAACACAGTTGTCTTTTGTTGGTTGTGCACACTATTGTTGCAAATCCAACAAAGCATACTACCTTCATTCCTCTCTATATATGTCTTCTGCAGTCAGAGCCCATGTCTCACCACTATGTAACATACCCATTCTCATACTGGCGTCATACAATCTACCTTTCACTCTGAGAGAGAGAGTCCTTTTACTGCCAATAAATGCAGTAATTCACTGAACTTCCTCCATCCTTTTCTAGAAACAATACTTTCAGAGCATCGATCACTGTTACTAATCTGGTAACCTAAATAGCAGAAACTATCTACTACTCCAAATGAACCTCCTGGGCATTTGATATATATATATATATATATAGATACATACATACATACATATATATA
>NC_068983.1:79226373-79232855 GCF_001194135.2 Octopus bimaculoides
ATATATATATATATATATATATATATATATATATGTATATGTATGTATGTATATATTGGATGATAAAACGAATGGTTTTCACCTGGTAGCTTGCTAGTAAAGCACAGTCACTCTCACAGTGATTATGTATATTCCATCTTCCGTCTTTCATTTGCCATATATATGTATAAAGATGCAGATATATATGTGTGTGCGTAGATAGATAGATAGATAAAAGATGTTTTAATAATTATAGAATTAAAGCTTTGGATATTGAGTGAAATAAGATTCACAAACATTGTAGAATTATTTGTTTATTGTTTTATTGTATATAAAATTCCACCTGATTTTCCTAACATTTTTGCCTAAAAAATTTTAACCATTCATCATTGAGAATTGTACAAGTATAATTGGGTAAAATTAAAGCAATTATTACCAGTTTACAACTTTAACCCTTTAGCATTCAAATTTCTCTGTCAAATGTAATGCATATTTATTCACATTGTTTAGAATTAACCATGCATTATCTCATAGCTTTGAGATTTCGACGATCTGATTGTTTGTTTTTTGAATGATTTTGTAGAGGCCAGATCTAGCTAGCTTTATTATATGACAGAACATTTGAACCAGATACGTTAAAGGGTTAGAATACTAACTACATCCTTCCACTTTCTAAACTTCTTAGATCAGTCATTATGTTGTATATTTGTTCAAGGTAGATACATTTGTTTTCTTTTAATTTAGCTCAGTTGTAAAAGCAGCTTCCGCTCCTATTTCATAGTTGAGTGGTTAGTTGGCGTTCAACTACAAAACAATAGCTTCATTCAGAAAAAAATATTAAATGACACCAAAACAAAGCATTCTACTCATGGGAATGCAGAAATAGAGGACAAGGATTCAATAACATCCCTGGCTTGTCATAATGTATTGAACTGCTTCCTTAACCATGTTTAAATTTTTTTTTCTATTTCAGTTTTATAATGCATTCCCTAAATCAATTTTAAAATTTCTTCAAAATTTGAAATCTTTTGAAACTCATTATCTCTTAGGCTGTGGCAGTCCTACTCTCTTTTTTTATCACAATCTATAGACAAGGCTTGCTCTCCCTTTCTCCTCTCTTCTCTTTTATCCCCCCTCTCTCTCTCTCTTCTCTTTTCCCTCTCTGCTTTTTTTTTCCCCTCTTGCCCCTCGCTTATTTCTGGTGTCATCTATTTTAATTCTTCTGGGGACTTTTGTCAAGCATTTTATGTTCCGAAAATAACTAGCCAATTAGAATGTGTTGGTGGCCCACTCTGAATTTTCTGAAGTTTGCCTCATTTGCATTCCTGTTCTAAACTTAATTTCACCCACATTATCACCCTTTACTCTTTATCTTTGTCATGTGTACATTTTACTGGAAAATTTATCTGCTTTGTCTATATATATAACCTTTATTCAAACATTATCCTCCTCTACACTTGTTTTTTCTAAAAAAAATAATTTTGTTAGTCTATTATCCTCCCCTCCATATATTTTCATTTTCTATCTCTCTCTATTTGCTTTTCTAGCAGCTATCTCACAATGCCTGCACTTCTGTTAGCCTTTCAGACACCTGCACTCAACTATCAAACACTCCAGCTAAAGAACAATACATGGCTTGTTCAACCTCACTAAAGATAACTCCTCTTGGGAGCTCTTGCTGCCACACACTTCAAACAAGTATTTTTTATCTTTTACTTGTTTCAGCTGGGGCAGAATTGATGAATTGCTAGTCAAATGAATCAATCCCAGTACTTATTTTTTGTTAAGCCTGGTATTTATTCTATCAGTCTCTTTTGTTGAACCACTAAGTTACAGGGATGTAAACACACCGACACCAGTTGCCAAGCACAGACACATACACACGCACACACATATATGATGGGCTTCTACCAAATCCAGTCACAAGGCTTTGATAGTACAAGAACAGAGGGGAATTTGGGCCTTTACTGGAACTTCTCTAGTGCTGGTACAAGAATAAAACACTAAAATTTTTTTTTTCATTTTGGGAGCTGATGGTATTCATAATTGCCTTAATGAGAACATCATAAATACTACCTCACAGGCTTGTTTTTTCTATCTGAAACTTTGACAGCTACTGCAACTTCTGCCTCTCCAAACAAGCAATTTGCAGCAGCCACCACCTCCACTCTCATTCCCTTTGCTTCATCTCTATCTTTACATTATCCACAATCCTTATTAAACAAACTTGCTCAGCCATTCCTTCAAGAGTAGCAGCAAATATCTGGCATTCGTTTTTTGTCCATGTTCATTCAGCAGATGTTGATCCACAGGTGTTCAGCCACTTCTGTCTAATGATTAATGATTTGTAAAGGATATGGGTGCTGTACTTACGTGGAGGCGCAATGGCCCAGTGGTTAGGACAGCGGACTCGCGGTCATAGGATCGCGGTTTCAATTCCCAGACCGGCCGTTGTGAGTGTTTATTGAGTGAAAACACCTAAAGCTCCACTAGGCTCCGGCAGGGGATGGTGGCGAACCCTGCTGTACTCTTTCACCACAACTTTCTCTCACTCTTACTTCCTGTTTCTGTTGTGCCTGTAATTCAAAGGGCCAGCCTTGTCCCACTGTGTCACGCTGAATATCCCCGAGAACTACATTAAGGGTACACATGTCTGTGGAGTGCTCAGCCACTTGCACGTTAATTTCACGAGCAGGTTGTTCCATTGATCAGATCAACTGGAACCCTCGACGTTGTAAGCAACAGAGTGCCAACAACAAGAAGCTGTACTTACTCCTCTGCTCAATTAATAATGACAAATTTCTAAAAACTTTACATCGACTTCAAAACGGGGGTTTCTTTGAAGAAACCAAAACCCTTTACTTTTAACTAGCTTAAAAGTGACCCTATCAGGCGGCTTTTAAGTTAGCTCCTGTGGAGGGCTCTTCATTGAGCTTTGGGCCCAACAATGACACTTCATGCATTGAGTATATATTAAATTTTATTAAACTTGACCAGTATTCTTCAAGCAATGAACAATTTTCATTAAAACAAGGATATAATTTGTCAACTTGGAACTTAGTGCAAAGCTGCATGATAAACAGCATTTTTTTGTCTTCCCATTTGAGGGTCAGTGCAATTTTTTTTCTATCTAGCCTCTTTTTTTCTCTCTCTCTCTCTCTCTGTTGATTGTTTTCATCCATCACCAGTACCACCACTATTGCCACCACAACTGCCATACACACTCCATTCAGACTTCTGATGCCACCACCATCAATACCTTTGACTTCTCTGCCTTCCCCTCCACCACCATCACCACTGTCTTTCACATCGTTTACTGTCACCATCATCTCTGACCACCTTGGCTACCACCACCAATATCACCGTTGCCTCCACCTCTATCACAGCTTCAGCTCATACTATTACTATCACCCTTTTACCATCACAACCAACAATCTACTACCATCCTCACCGTCTCTATGCCTACTATTACTCTCACCCCAACATGAGGAATAGTAGAAGTGTCACTGAATAGTGAGAGAGGGGGTCAAAGTGTGACACACTGACACAGAAATTCGATTTAGCATTTACTATTATAGATGATGAGGAGGAAGATGTTTTTGTGATCCAGTTTTTCATAAAAGTTTAGTGTAAGTAAAGTGAAATGGTTTTCATCAACAATAGAAACAGACTGTAATCTCTGCTCCATTGAACATAACTTTACTTTATGGTATTTGCACTTAATAAACAATTATTGTTTCTTATTAGGAAGATCTGAAACCTCTTTGTTTAACATGGGTTTATATCTGATATTTTAATGCTGTGTATTGTATCAAACCTGCAGGACTGAACGCAAAAGCCAATATATTCTGGCAAGAATTTTATCAGAAGATAGGGAAGCAACTGTTTAAGACAATTTAATCTGCTGTTTTACTATCTCTATAGTCCTCGTTACAAACAGACACACTTGCATGCATGTCAGTCAAAATGATTCAGAAAGCTTTAAGTTTTTAAACTAAAGTGTTAAAATGTACAAAAATGTTTGAAAATATATTAAACTTTGGTGACTTTCTGAGATAAGGAATTTGATGTATGAATGTGTGTAGTTTGATTTGTAAACTCATGACCATTGGGATATGTTTAAACATGTTTGTTTCTCACTAATGTTTTCTGATTTTACTTTCTGTTTATGAATGTTGAAAATTAAATCAATAAGTGCATGTGTATGTGTGTTAAAGCTAGGTTTGATCAAATTCAATTCATATTTGATTTTTCTTGAATAATTACAGAAAATGAAATTTCTTCAGCTGTGACAACCTATGATTTTTATGTATATAAATATTTTTCATCTTGTTTCTATCACTAGACTATAGCCATGCTGGGGTGCTGCCTTGAAGAATTTTAGTAAAACAAATTGTCCCTAGTATTTTCTTTAAACCTGGTACTTACTCTATCAGTTTCTTTTGCTGAATCTACGTTACGGGGACGTAGGCACACCAGCACCCGTCATTAAGCAGTGGTGGGGAACAAAACACAGATACAAAGACATAAATATGCATATATATGACGAGTTTCTTTCAGTTTCTGTCTACCAAATCCACTCACTAAGCTTTGGTTGGCCCAAGTAGATGATATTTGTCCAAGGTGCCACACAATGGGACTGAACCTGTAACCATGTAGTTGGGAAGCAAACTTCTTATCACACAGCCACACCTGCACCTGTGTGTGTGTGTGTGTGTGTGTGTGTGTGGTTAACCATTGATTTAACAAATTAATGGGAGGGAGCATCTATCTGTAAGTGTTGGAAGCCTGTTAAATTGAATTTAAGCAGGGTGTGTGTTAATTCAGAGAGTCTGTTAGATTGCTGGCAACCTAGGGGGTCATGGTGTATTGTTTTTAATGTAAAAAAAGCTTGAAATATAAACTCATGCACAATATAAGATTAGTAAATTATAATAAAGAATATGTGATTTGATTTCCTTTTTATAACATTGATGTGTACTACCATAATGGTCTGGGAGTGAACAGGAATCTATCACCTGCAAATTTATCTGAAGTGTGCATAAAATGTGAGTTCTTGTATTCTCTGCCCACATGTATGTCGCTATGATGTACTGGCTGTTGGAGGTGAAATATAAGTGAGAATTGAGGAATTAGCTTAACCCTTTCTCACCAAATACACTGTCTTTATTTCAATTAATTCTGACAAGAATTTAGTAAAAACAATTTTGTTTTTATTAAACTGGTGTCTGGAACATAAATTAACATGAAATGTTTAAGGAGAACATCTTCAATTCTTTACAATTTCAATATTGTTTCTTAATTATGACTGTTCTGAATTGGTGGAAATATACAAAATAAGGGACAGCCTTTGACATTTCGCACTTTCACTTGTCACTACAATAACATTGATGTGATGTTTATCCTTGTTGATTACATATTCTTGCCTTTCCCTTGGATAATGTCAGTGGCATGGAGAGCGGAGAGTGGTGGGCATAGGAAAATGCTTGTCTTCCATAAACAACCTTACTAGCACTTGTTCCTCAGAGGAGAACTTTTTAGGTGCAAATCCATGGTAATTCATGAGTGAAAGGGGTCTTTATGTTTTGCAGAATAAAGAATTTTTTTCTTGAAAATCAGGTGAATATAGGTGATAGGAAGAGCATCCAATTTTGAAATGCTGCACTCAAATAGGTCTCCATTTAACACAAAAAAGAAAAAAATTGACATAAAATGAATAAATGAGCAAACAGACATACTCAAACTTCGTGGTGGTTAGTGGGAATTACATAAATGTTTATGCAGTTTCTTACTAACATTTTGTTTCTGATGATGAATAAATCAACAACACCATTGTAATTATCACAAGAATATTTTCTCAGTGTTGTTGCTGTGAAGGATACAGGAGGAAAACAATTTAGAAATTGAAGATATAAAAAAATAATAAGAGATAAAATTTGAAAGAAAAAAAAAAGACCCCACTGAAAATGAAATAATAGAATCACTTTCTTTGTTTAATGCAATATCATTACTGAAATGCATAGTTTGTTGAAGATTTACTTAGGGAGATGTTTTCTCTATTCTGTTGGCTTGTAAACAAGAATTCTCTATTGTTTTACTTGTAAAAGTGAAAAAGACCCATGAAGTAACTTGTAAACTGTGATAGTTACAATTTTATTACTTGGAGCGTTTTACAGCACAAATTAGCACAACTCAACGCAACAAACTCCAGATAGATGTAATTTCTATTGGTAGCCAACAACCATTTAGGAACCAATAGATTTCTTTGCTAGATTTATTCCATTGCTGTTTGCAGGAGTTTTTTTTAGCCCATTTATGGAGAAGCAACAATATTCCTATTCAGTTTTTGGAATAATTACATATAAACAGATTTTTTTTTTGATTCTTTACCATTTTTCTTTTTTTCTTTATTTGTGGTGGCTGTGAGAACTAGTTTCTTTCTCTCTCTCTCTCTCTCTCTCTCTCTCTCTCTTTCTCTCTCTCTCTCTCTCTCTCTCTCTCTT
>NC_068983.1:79232933-79242933 GCF_001194135.2 Octopus bimaculoides
TCTCTCTCTCTCTCTCTCTCTCTCTCTCTCTCTCTCTCTCTCTCTCTCTCTTTAATATCTGTTTTGTGTCATATATATATATATATATATATATATACATACACACACACACATACACATCTGTATGTAGGTGTGTGTGTGTATATATATTTATATGTGCATACTCGCCTACAGATGTGTGTATATGTAGGTGTGTGAATATGTGCGTGTATCTATCTATCTATCTATATATATATATATATATATATATATGAATGTGTGTGTGTATACGAAGCTGTGTGTATGTATGTGTGTATGTATATATATATATATATATATATATATGTATGTTTGTATTTGATACATGTGTTTACTCTGAAAAATTATATACTGCTGCTCTCCAGGCATGTAAATAATTGGTATCATCACCCTCAGCTGACTGAGGAACAATGAACAGCCATAGAATATGTGTGAATATTTTTTTGTTCATCCTCAGGCTCAGTATTCCTCCCCACTACCCAAACTCTATTCTTACAATGTAGATGAGTTTAGCTTTTTCTTAGGTTAGTAATAATCTAGTTTTATCTATGAAATTGCCAGTATTTTTCTGTGACTAATGTTCTTCTTGTATTGACTTACGCTTGCAGACTCTGATACATACTTAGTCTTTAATGAAATCTGTTTGATTCCATTTACTAGTTGAACTATTTTTGTGCATTATGTCATTAATGTGAATTAGAGTTAAGTTAAAATGGCCTAGTGAGGTCATTTACAAGCAGATTTGATTCCTAGCTATAATCATTACATATATTTCATGTACATCAGTGGAAATCTTGAGGATTACTATACAAACTTCTGTATAAAATGAATGTGTTCTTGCTTGTTTGGGCTTTTTTTTTGGCTATTCTTGATACTCTTTTTGTAGCTATTCTGATGCCCTGATATTGTTTTATATGTTAAAGAAGAGTTGTAAGAATAGATACACTGCAGATTCAAACTGTAATATCTCTATTTATATTTAACCCTGTCTATAACCTGCTTGAGACTGTTCAAGATTCTATGACTTAAATTTACTGTTTTAAAATGGTTTGAATTATAATCTTCCTTCAAAATTTTATGCTAATTTGTTCCAGATCCCAGCTTAATAATGCAAAAGTCATTTTACTAAACACTTCATTATTTTAAAAGTTAACTGAAGTAAAGGCAGCATATATTGACAGAAATATGGTAATAAAATGGTAAAGTGGAAAAATACTTTACTCAAGAATTCTATAATAAATTCTGTATTTTTTATCTATAGAAATGAAGTTTCCCTTTATAGTTCTTGCTCACTTTAATGAATATCATATTAATTACCCAATTTCTGAAGTTAGCAGGCTTTATCAAACTCTGATGAATATTTTGAAAATATAAAAGTTTGAGCAGTTGTCTCTTTCTTGCATTATTGCGTGGGATATAACATTAAGTAAACATATTTTCATACAATAGTTTCAAACCAAAAAACAAAAGCAACGAAAAAGAAAAGACAAAAAATTATACTGAGCTTTGAATCAAAAGGTGAAAATCATTATTCTATTCAATGAACATGAGTAGTAAGAAAAATAGAATGTACAAAATACCTTCATCTCTCTTTGTAAACTTTTCTTTGCAATCACGAATTTATGATGGTTGTGACCATGGTATATGTTTGCCATTTGAACAAACCAATTAAAATGAATAAGAATTAAAAAGAAAATCATATTTCTTTAGAGCTAGGCATTTAAAATTTACTCTGAGTTTTGAATGAAATATTTTTCCTCTAGCCTTTTGTGATCTCGATGTAGACCCAGTATTTGAATATGGAGCTGCTGCTGCTACTACAACTACTACTACTACTACTACTATTGCTGCTGTTACTACATCCTATGGTTCAGTGTATAAAACAATAATAGTTAGGAAATCCTCAATTAGACTAGAAACATTTAATAAATAAAGTATAAGGTGGCAACGCAATTAGTATCCTCAGCTGAAGCTACCTTCATCTACACTCGTAATATATTGGAGAGAGGTATTGAATATTGCCTAATTTCATCTTATACTCTAGTCTTGGTTCACACAAAGCCTTGTGAGTGGATCTGGTAGACGGAAACTGAAAGAAGCCTGTTATATATATGTGTGTGTGTGTGTGTGTGTGTGAGACATTGTATCTGCTTGTCCCCCAGTACTGCTTGACAGTTGGTGTTGGTGTGTTTACATCCTCATAACTTAGCAG
The DNA here is from genome assembly GCF_001194135.2 of Octopus bimaculoides. Taxonomy (NCBI): domain Eukaryota; kingdom Metazoa; phylum Mollusca; class Cephalopoda; order Octopoda; family Octopodidae; genus Octopus; species Octopus bimaculoides. The sequence continues at coordinate 79,235,164 of NC_068983.1, forward strand.
TTCAGCAAACGAGACTGATAAAATAAGTATCAAGCTAAACAAAATGCAAGTACTGGGTTTAATTCATTCATTCATTCAACTAAAAATTCTCCAAGGTGGTACCCAAGCATGGCTGTAGTCTAATGGCTGAAACAAGCAAAAAATTTTAAAAAAGTAATTGAATAATATATAATTTGCAAAGCTGCTGTCATAAATTATAATTCTCATTGCATTTCTAAGCAGTTTTATTTTCCAGTGCCAACAAATATGCAATTATGTAAATTTATTTAGTGATTCATTTGCCTCTGCTTCAGCGACTACTGTGAAGACTATGCTTTAGTGATGAGGTCAAAAGAAGAATGGTACATATCCAAAGTTATCTCTTGCTCTTATCAAAAAAAAAATGAAAATATTGTCACCCGTCAACTAATATTTCCCCCTCCATCCTTGTATAATATTTTTCTAGTTACTTTGTTTTAATATCAGCATTAATTCAGCAATTATAAAGTACATTTGATTTCCATTACATTGTCTGCAGACTTTTCCATAACTCCTTATTTGCTTATAGTATATCTTTTTATTATAATTATAATTATTATTAAATTTATACTGAAATGCATACGTTCCACTGACCTATGTAAAATGTGAAGTCCCCAAAACTGTTTCTACTTGTCCCATCATACATCAACTTCTCATCACTTCACATAAAGTAACTGCTCTATCTCCAGTTCTCCCCTTCAGGCAAGGGTGTCCTTTAGTCTTACAGGTTACAAGGTAACCTCAATGTTGCTGGTGTAAAAAAAAAAAAAAAAAAAAAAAAAAAAAAAAAAAAAAAAGTTTGTGATACACTCTGTCCTTCCTAACACCAACCACTTTGAGAGTGTAGTAGGTGCTTTTACATGCCACCGGCACAGGAGCCAGGAGCCTGGCATTGGTCGTGCTCGAATGGTGCTTTTTACATGTCACTGGCATAGGTGCCAGTCGGGCGGCACTGACATCAGTCATGCTCAAATGGTGCTTTTTACATGTCACTGGCACAGGTGCCAGTCGGGTGGCACTGGCATCAGTCACGCTCGAATGATGCTTTTTATGTGCCACCAACACGGGTGCCAGTCAGGTGGCACTGGTATCACCTATGCTCGAATGGTGCTTTTTACATGCCACTGGCACATACCAGTAGCATGTAAAAAACCACCATTTGAGTGTGGACAATGCCAGTGCCGCCAACTGGTGGCACATAAAAGCACCCAGTACACTCTTTGAGTGGTTAGTGTTAGGAAGGGCATCCAGCTGTAGAAACCTTGCCAAATCAGATTGGAGCCTGATGCAGCCAGTTCTCAGTTAAACAGTACAACCCATGCCAGCATGAAAAGCAGACATTAAACAATGATGATGATGGTACATATTCTTTTATTCTTCTCTTTTACTTGTTTCAGTCATTTGACTGCAGCCATGCTAGAGCACCACCTTAAAGGGTTTTAGTTGAAGAAATCAACCCCTGGACTTATTCTTTGTAAGCCTAGTACTTATTCTATCGGTCTCTTTTGCCGAACCACGAGATTATGGGGACATAAACACACTGACATCAGTTGTCAAGCGATGGTGGGGGACAAATACAGACACGTGTGTGTGTATGTATGTATATGACAAGCTTCTTTCAGTTCTCATCTACCGAATTCACTCTCAAGGCTTTGGTCAGCCTGAGGCTATAGCAGAAGACACTTGCCCAAGGTGCCATGCAGTAGGACTGAACCTGGTACCATATGGTTGTGAAGTAAGCTTCTTACCACACAGCCATGCCATATATATGTGTGTGTGTGTGTGTGTGTGTGTGTGTGTGTGTGTGCATGTAAATGCCTGTGTATTAAATAGCTAAACAAACGCACCCACATATTATCAAATATGGGGCTATGAATATGCTTGTGTGTGTGTGTATATAGTTTTTCATATCAATGAATATAAGTGTAGCATTATTTCCATTCATTCTCAAAAAAGATAAAAATTAATATGTTATCAATATTTCATATGTACCGTTGTTGCTGGCACACAATAGAACAAGGAATATGTTTCCAGCAAATTGAGCCATTGATGTGCTTTCTATCTCCTAATTGAAGCCAATTCACTTTCCATGTATTGTTGTGTCCCAGTCTTACCATATTATGTATATCAATTTGTTTATAGATACTGCAAATGCAGGGTATGCATAGACACCTCTGTACCACATTCTCTCCTTTTCCCTATCTAGGGTATATATATATATATATATATATATATATATATATATATATATGTGTATATATATATATATATATATGTATCTCTTATGCAGGACATCTGTTTCTATCCTCATCATCATCTCTCCCTCTCTCTTTTTCTTGAACACTCTCTCTCACTCTCCTCTCCTGTACACTCCCACTCCCCCCACTTGCATGCACTTCCCTTTTCTCCCTCCTTCCCTCTCCCTCTCCCTGTACACTCTCTCTTTCTCCCTCAAAATATAGGACAGGCTTCTATGCAGTTTCTGTCTAATCATTTCACTCACATGTCATTGGTCAGTTTAAGGCAAGAGTAGAAGACACTTCCCCTACTTGCTGCATAGCAGAACTGAAACCAAAGTGCACAAGGCTGGTTTCAAAACTGAACTTCTTAACCACAGAACCATGCCTGCATTTATTTCTTTTAATTTTCAGTATGATCAAGATATTTGAGGTTGAGCAAAACAGCTGTAACTGAATAAATTTTAAATTATGCTGGTTCTAAGAAATTTTATGTTATCATTATACTACAAGATTTTGATTGAGAATTTCATTTAAATATGAATAATTCAGTATGGATAATCTCTGAAGGACAGGCATTACAAAAAGGTTAAGTTGAAAACTTTACAATGACTTGACTTGTTCTGTCATTGAAATTGAAAATATGAGCTCCCAAACCTCATTTATGCAAGCCATCCAAATAAGGTATTTGTCTTGTAATTATTTTGAAGGCTACTATTATTATTATGACATGGAAAACATATGTTAGGGTTACAGTGCTTTTTCTCTCTCATTAGTGGGAGGTTTTTTTGTCTTGAAATAAAGAGTATTATCCCTTAAATCATAATAATTTGATATTGTCATGTGCAATTGCATGCTACTTTTGTACTGCTTTAAGATATTTTAATTACCTAAAATTTAATCATTAATATATTATTCCAGCTTTATCATTAACATTTGCATACTATTTGTGTGTATTCATTTGCCTGACTGGTTTATCTTTCACCTCTCTTCATTTAACTGTGGATTAATTGCCAAGGTATGAGATTTTTTCTTTGTAGAGGTATTTTGTCTTTTATAGTGGTGAGCAAGTTTAGAAAAAAAAAACATATGCTAATGTGATATGAGCAGTGATTTCAGTATTGTGTATTCATGTATGGGATTACATATACAGGGAGCATATATATGTATGATGGGAATCAGTAATTTGTTCTCAGTCATCTGTAATTAATATTTTCTTACATAGGCACAAAACCCAGAAAGTTTTAGCTATAACTTTGTGTGTGTGTGTGTGTGTGTGTGTGTGTGTGTGTGTGTGTGCATAATCATCATTTTGGTTTCAACATTGTTAGAACAAATTTAGTGAGACAGATTTCCCATGGCTATTTGCCCTTTCCTGTGGCGTGCATGCATGTGTGTGTGTGTGTGTTGTATGTATATGCATGTATATGCATGTATATGAAGGGTGCATAGCCTAGTGGTAAGGGTGTTATACCCATGATCATGAGATAGTGGTTTCAGCTCTTACACTGGGTGATGCTCTGTGTTCCTGACCTCACCTCATGTTCATTTGTGATCCCTTCAACATCTGGTGTGTGGCACACCATGCACCTATACAAGCAATGTTAATTTGACCGAAGTTATGAGCTGATGCACAGCACATACATTTCATCAATATAAACAAATCATCTGTGCAAGTTGTTCAGTTAGAAATTTCAGAACCTTCATCTATCATTTACAAGAGGAGAGCCCATGAATGCTGAATTTTTATTCCGATTTGCACACGTGTACCTAAAACAACCCAGAAGGATTCCCGCTTTTTTAATGAAGATATATACAGATAAACTCCATTCCCTTTGCTTTGTCGGATACGTAGAGTGTTCGTTTTGGTGAGGTGAGGTGAGGATTTTGCTTATTTATATATATTTTTCGGACTATACTATGCTGATGAACGAAAACTAGATTTCATTCTAGCAATCGCGAAATCGGTCAATACATAGTTGAGTTATTTAAAAGAAAGTTGGTTTCTTCTGTTGGTTGCTTTCCTCGCATTCGGTACTAAAATGTGTTTATTTGGGAAGTCTAGTGTGTGGCATTATTCTGTAGTAATGCCCTTATATAAATATATATATACATATATATATATATATATATATATATATATATAAAAATAATAATAAAGGAGTTACGACGCAAAAACGTATAAATTCAAAAGAACATATTTATCTTCTTCAATATATATTTCAGTATAAAGAATTCATTAAGATGCTTAAATCAAAATTTCTTTACACATCATTCAGGAACAGATATAACATCAGAAAAAATACATTCCGTTTAAAAACACAAACCGTTCATGGCGAAAAAATTTCACAATTACAAAAAACGAACTAATCCCAGGAGGTTAAATGGTAGCTTTATGCTGGTGTGGGATGTAGCTTAGCAAAAATGTACCAAATGATATTAGGTTGATTGAAACAATATTATTTATTGAAAGCTGAACCAGTGAATTCTTCCTTAGATTTCTTGTTTTCGCTTCTCAGGTGCCAGGCATTCTAACCTTTGGAGCCTACCTTTTAACCAATCCATCAGATGATTCTGATCAGCTTGCTTTGAAAAGTTCTTTGTTATACACATTGGAAGTGATCATATATGGGGAAATGAAAGAGAACAGTGAAAAGAAAAATAGAAAAAAAAAATGTAAATATAATATTTGAGTGTGTGTGGGGAGAAAATAAATGTGAAAAGAAAAAGATTAGGAATAAGGAAGAAGAAAGAAAAGAAAAGAAATGAAAAAAGACAGACCCACTAACAGTACAAAAGAAAATAAAGGATAACTAGAAGAGGAAGAATAAAAATATTAGGAAGAGAAGAGAAAGAAGAATGAGAAACATATGCAGCAGAAAAATGAGAAGGTAAAAAAAATAGTAAAGTGGGAAAGATAAAGGAAACAAAGGATGCAAATTTGAATGGAAAGGTTGTTAGAATTGTTTGAGAATTTCAGAAAATTTCAATTAATTGACATTTATGGGTTCAGCAAATTTATGTGGCTGGATACATTTGACCAATTTGACCAATGGTTGAAGAAAGGAAGAATATAATTTAGGATGAGATGGTCAAAGTAGCATCCGTTTTAGGCTATCTGTTTTGATTAATGGATTCATATAATAGGTTTATATGTCAGAAGACAAGTAAGAAAGGGAAAAAGTAGTATGTGTTGTATCTTATCAGATGAAAGCTATTATAGTATATGATAGAACACTTGCCAAATAGCTGGACTTGGTGGAACAGTGTCGAAGCTGAAGCTAGGTGGATGCTAGTGGATTCAATGCAAGTCAGTTAAAGTGGGCTACCAGAATCACTGTCTGCAAGGATCTGTCTGGTTTTGGAAACACTGGTGCAACAAAGAGTTCAAGGAGGTAGCTATATTCCATCATTGCAATTACAGAGAAAGCTATCAAGTTTGTCTGGTTGAAGAGGGTAGACTTGATACTAGTAGAATGTAAATAAAAACTTGATAAAAACCTAGCTGGGTTAAAGTGAAAGATCAAAACTGCCCTACAACATTCAGAAATATCACAGACGGTGAGTCCCAGATGTTTTTTGTATATAATATACATGTTATTATAATGGATGAAGGGATGATTATTGAATGGTTATTATTTTGATATTATGATATTTTTAATAATTTTTCTATCTTTATATAATAAGTATTTCATATTAATTCATTTGGTACTTATTGTTGGTTGGGAGATATATATATCTAATTATTGTTCTACTTACGATCTGACGAGTAGCTATATTTTTGAATAGAATTTATTTTCGATAATTTCAATTGATTTTAATCGATTTAAATTTCTTTTCTATTTGAAAATTAGTTATGAAACACGTGTAATCTTTTTATTATATTTATCTTATGATATTTACTTTACTTTATATTATACTCATTTATTGTGCTTTTAATTATTAATTTTTCTATATGTGATAGTGGATTTTCATCGATGATTTCTTGAAACTTGGTTATTTTCCCTAAAACTATATATTTTATATATATATATATATATATAAAATATATAATCCCTCCTCTCTGTTAGGAGGCACAAGCGCTCACGCACACACATGATGGAAACTTCCATCTACCAAATTTAATCACAAGGCTTCAGTTGGCCCAAGGCTATAGTAGAAGACACTTGTTCAAGATGCTACACAGTGGAACTGAACCCGAGCCATGTGGTTGGCAAGCAAGCTTCCTAACCACACAACAGAGGGCAAGAGAGAAATTTTGGTGAACCAAAATTTGTATCATTTGTTCACTATGTACATTTCACTATTGTAGTTGTTTAGAGCAACAATGTTCTATATTCCATGTGCAATTGAATGTGTAACCATTACAGATCATCAGAATAACATTTTATTGTTATTCTTGTTACAGAGGTCAACCATCTATATTTATAAACATATGCATTTATATTTATATAACTTTGTACTTGTAAAAGTGTATGTAAAATAGAAAGAAATAGCTTGGCAGACCATGATATAGATTATCATTTGGAATATCTTCATTTCTCTCGCTCTTTCTGCTTTACTGATAAATGTTCTAATTATAGGTGATCTACTTATTAACTCCCCTGCACACCAATGTCTACTTCATACATGAAATTTTCTTCCAAACACGTTATAAAGTTTTCCTTTGACTGAAATGTGATCTAAGCTCCTCTTATTCAACCTCTGCATGTTAAGTATGTAGTCTATGTGCTTATTGCATCTGTTTTCAATCAGAAACACACTTGTTGAAGATGCATTGTCACTGTAAGACATTCATTTAGCTTGCTCTGACTTGAACCTTCAAATACTGAAATTCCTCTTTTGTACAAACTTGTTAAGAAATATGCATGCATATACAATTATTCTAGTAAGTTTCATATATTCACAAATATGATTTTTATGTGTATGAATTTAAAATTATGTTTATTTATTTCCTTTTATATTTCAATTATTAGTCAATACATATCTTGCTTTTAATATAATTTCAAGATATTGATTACTTTTGTAGTTTATTTCATTTTAAATTTGTAATTTGTTGAAAATGAATGCCAAACATGTTAAATTGTAGGAAAATAAATTGATTTCATGTTCCAGCATTGCTTCAAGTAAAACTGCTGGTTGGATTCTGCAAAGTTGAATCTCTTACCTTGTACATGACTAAATAAAGAATGCATTTATACAGAAGTTTGACTTAATCTTAATTACAGTGAATAGATTAGAAACATAATTATAAAAGTTTATTTGATTTGTAACTGAGACTTTCAAATTTAATGAAAGTAACTTATTTGATTATGATAAAATGTATTTAAAAAATAGAGTAAGTTAGTATATGTTGTCAATCAAAACTAGTCTGATTTAAAAGTAATTCAAAGGGAAATATATGTAAGATCTTTTGTAAATGAGGAGTGATTTTTAGTGTTGTGATCTTGGTGAACTACTATGAACATTGTCTTTATAATTATATCAAATATTTTTAGCTATATATTAAAAATCT
>NC_068983.1:79245084-79249545 GCF_001194135.2 Octopus bimaculoides
ATATATATATAATATATATATATAATATATTATAAAATAGATGGTCTTTATCCAAATAAGTTCCCTGATATTATAAAATATGCATATATAAATATGTACAGCAATATGTGTATGTATATGTATATATTGTTATATTCATATGTTTATTGTGTTTCTAAACTGCATGTCAAGTTGTCTGACATATAACCAGTATTTTAAATCAGGCTCTAAATCAGAGTATATATACTGAAGTCAAGTGTGGGGCATATGTTATGAAATTAGTTATTTATAACATTTTTACATGCATCAGTGACCATTGTAAGACAGATTATGTAAGGATTTCCTCATGTAATCCATCTTGCGATGGTTACTGGCACATGCGTTAAGATGCCATAAATAAAAAATTCATAATATACTCTCCAGGTCTGATATTTGAATATATATGTTTATGCACACACACGTGTGTGTGTGTATGTGTGTGTGTATATATGTGTGTATGCATATACATATATATATATATATATATATATATATATATATATGCATGCATGCATGTATGTGTATATGTATTTCAACACTTGTATATCTCAACACATATACCCTTCCAGAAATACTGCATACACCATTTCTCCACTTTATGCCCATCTCAAAACAAGACACACTCCAGTATGTGCACGCATGCACACCTGTCCTTTTCTTTCTTCTTGACTGTCCCTCCCCTACCCTTCCAACTGGCACTTCAGTGAATGTTTGAAACTAGTAACCAATGATACTCTTGTTCACCAACCACAATATAAAGTATGTTATTATTGTTGTTGGCCCCTGGTCAGTTTTGGTCCTGTAGATCTATGCTGAAAAATGTTTCTGGCCATGGTCATTTTGTAATTTTTGCATTAGGGAGACTACATTACATAATGAATTCTTTCCTAACTTAAGTCAGTAGGATCTGATTTTAGTGAGATCTGACTGCTGTTTCTTGTAGGTCTACGACCATATAGGGACTTCCTTATTGGATTGACTATGTAGCAAAGTTAGATATGTCTGTGGCTTTTTTTGCAAGCAACCTTCCAGAATATATAACTAGCTGTGATTAACTTTAGCTTCTAAATTATGATAATTTTAAAATTGTCTTTGAATTTACTGACATTAAGCTTGTGAGTTTGTTATTGCTAGATCATTTGAACTGCTCCTAGTGATGAAAACTAATTTTTTATTTTGACCCGAGTATATAAAAAGATCAACAGTACTTACATTTTGCTCTATTCTTTTCACCTGAGAAGCATCTTTGAAGATTTTAATTTGTTGTTTAATACATTTAAGACAATTATCAATATCTGGGTGTTCATTAGTAAGTTTTGGTTTTAGCGAATATATTCAAATTTTTTCCAAATAAGAGATATTAAAATGTTCTTGACCATAAGAATGTGAGAATTTTGTTTTTCTAGCAACATTAATTTTGTAAGATATTTTTTCTTGATTTGAAATCTTGCCCTAACTTGTTTTCTTATCAGTACCTCCCATGCTGCAATTCTTGGGGGTTGTCTGATGTGATATAGTATGCAAGTTGAACATAAGACATCTGGCATCTCCACTGATTCTGGCAACCATCTTTGATAATTTGAATAGTATACAATACACATTCAGTGTCAATAGCTTCCTCAAAAAAATGCCTGAAATTCTTGCTGGGAAAAATAGGTTCCATTATCCTTTTCTGTTCAAAATGCCATTGTAGATAATTTTTGATGGCTGATGCATTTAATTTATTTATAGTGATTTTTTTTTTTCAGTTTTACTTTAACTGTGGGTCTATTAATGTTTAATAATTCTTAACTATGAATGTATAGAACACCTCTCAATCAATGATACCAATTCTAAGGAAGTAATGGTACCTTAAATAAAAGCTTCCTGTGGACTTGACAATGAGAACAACTTAATGTCACTTGCTTTCAGTCAACTATATCTATCTATCTTGCTAAAATTTTATGTGGTTTGTTCATAAATGGTCTTTATGTAGTATGTGTAATAGTGAGGCTGTTTCCTTGTGAGAAATTATCTCTAAATCAGCAATCTCTAACTAACCTCACTACTCTACAAAAGCTTATCTTGTATCTCTTGGTTTCTCTGCAGGCCTTCTCCTGTATATGTGGCTAGGTATTATTGTTAGTTTATCCAACTTAGAGGTTAGTTTTCAAATTGTCTTGTAATCTACTAATGTCTTAGTCAAGTTTTCATTTATATCCTGAACTTCTAATACATGCATGATTTTCCCATCTTATTTTTATACATGAGAAAATAATTTCAACAGTTCAGTTTCTCTTCCCTAACTTTTTTTCAATGTTAACAACCATTGTCTATCATTCCTGAAATTTTTATCCTATTTTCAAAACTGAAGAGTTGTCTTATTGTCTGTTTCCATTATGATGCAATAGATTTAGTGCCAACCTCTCTGTTATAACGGCCCTGAAAATATAACGGTAGAACTATGCCCCAAGAAACAAAGATGTGAAGCAATGCATCAGAATATATAACTATGTGCATGTATGTGATATACAAAGATCATAATTCAGTTTAAACTTGTCTTCATGAACAAATCTATTTTGAGTGGTTGACTGCAATCTTTTAATCCATCTTCTTTCTTTCCTGCCATGTTTAGTTATCTATAACACCATTACATAGAAATTCAGTGTGTCCCAACCAAGAGATTTCTGCAAGTTTATGATCTCTTGAAAGTTCAAGTGTTACATTCTGTTATTTTGTGTGATATTTCATACTTGAAAAGAATTTAGGTGAGTCAGAATAGTTCAGTTGAATGGTATTTCGAAGTGAAATGGAAGAAGTGGCATTAATATCTGTCTGTTGTAGAGATTTCACTTTACATATCTGTCAACTGTTAATTTGATAAATAGATTTAAAGCACTTAAAAGTTGTTTTCTAATTTTAACTGTAAAGACGACAGTGAGTGGGTGGAGGAAAGGAATGGTTGTGTGTGCGTGTGTTAATCTCTGCATTGTTTTTTTTTTTGTTGCTTACTATCTACAGAAATATGAAAGGGAAATTAAATTTTCACTTGCATTGAGATTTAAAAAATGTATTCATCAAATGCATGTATGGTAATACCATATTTATATCACAGCTGTTTTGAGAGCATATCAAGCATCACAAAAAAGAAATCCACATCAAATGAGATGATAAAGCTATATGGTATTGTTTACAGGACGTTCTCTAAATGCAAGAAATGGAAACAGTTGTGATAATGGGCAAAGAGGGTGGGGAGGAGCAGACGGAAGACTCATAGAATTTGGTTAATCTCTACATCACTGAAAGGTGGAGGCTAGTGGTCTCAGAGTTAGGGTTCTCAAAATCTAATGTTTGCTGGTCTGCTGTGTCCATTACAAACCATGGAAAAAGATAAGTTGTTATGTATGTCTCTTCTACTTATAATCCTTACTTAGTACTACTTCGAGGTCCAGCACTAAATACTTTTCCCCCCAGTTCTTTTTACCACATCTACATAATGGAACAGCTTTCCTGCTCACTTTTACCTTACAAGCTTGAATTTTCTAGGAGTTGTATACCAACCACATTAATTTTTCCAATTCTGGGAAGCCTTACACAGTTCCCCTTCATGAAATATTCTTTGTTATCTACTATAATAATACTCTTGTGTTTTTCTCCGTCACAACATATGAATGAGAATGGAAGGGTCGATAGATGAATAAGGAAAGAAGGGATGATGACAAATTGGTAGTGGGAATGTTTCAACTCTGTGAGTATATGTGTGTGTATGTAAAAGTGAGGTATGTGGATGTTTGTGTGCATGGGTGCAATGGAAGTGGGATGGTGAACATTCAATGCTGAAAAGAAAATTCAAACAGCATTTCAACTTTGTGTGAGTATATGTGTGTGTGTGTACAAGGGAAGTATGTGAATATGTGTGTGAACTAGCGATCTTTCAGTAACAAATGATCAATGCCACATCTCAAAAGACAACCACTAGATAACATAGACAAGTGTATTAATTTGATTTACCATTCACATATATATATATATCAAATACTACAATTAGCCATCATTTTTGATGGCAGAGGGCCAGCTAGTACATGTAATAAAAGTGACTTCACATAGGACATGATTTCAGTTCTACTGATATTTTATCAATTTAGATTAACGAGTCAATTATTCATCCATGAAAAACTAGAGGTAGTCGATAGCTTCCGCTATCTGGACGACCAAGTTAGTAGTGGGGGTGGGTGCGCTGAAAGTGTAGCTGCTAGAATAAGAATAGCCTGGGCAAAGTTTAGAGAGCTCTTATCCCTGCTGGCGACAAAGGGACTCTCACTCAGAGTAAAAGGCAGACTGTATGACGCATGCGTACGAACAGCCATGCTACATGGCAGTGAAACATGGGCTGTAATTGCTGAGGACATACGTAAGCTCGCAAGGAATGAAGCCAGTATGCTCCGTTGGATGTGTAATGTCAAT